>NW_026705378.1:0-50001 GCF_029867415.1 Vicia villosa
GATCCTTTCATGATTTGTTGAAGCTTTTGCGTTTGTTCTGGGTTTTTGGGTTTATAGGAATTTTTCTGAGTTTTGCAATATTTTAACGTAAGGTATTATCAGAATATGTTGCATCTTCATGAATTTTGAATTGAAAAAATGAAAAATTATTTAAGCACTTGGAGGGTTTTGCGTCTTAAGTATGAAGGTTATGAGCTATTTGTTACTATTACTCATAGTTGCAGTATATGATTAGTGAATTAGGTTTGATAGGAAACTACTTAGATGGCGGCAAAGTTTTAAATAACAGTCGCGCATAAAGACTTACTGATTGCGGTTGTTGCAGTGTAAATTAACTGCAATTTGTTCTCTATCACAAAAAAAAGGTGACTAACGGTATTGATATCGACACCTTCTGATACTGATTTGCTGGGGCCGTTTTCGCAGTAAAGGACGGTTTTTAAAACCTTGGATGATGGGTTTTTCATAAGCAAATGGTTAGTGGTTAATTTGTTTAGGAAATGGGAGATTGATTTGTAGTCGGGGTCGTATCTAAACCTCCCACAATAGTGTAGTCAAGATCGAGTGTTGCATCTTAAGATCTTACGAGCTGAGGTTGCCTTTTAGTGCTACCTTTTAGTGCTACATCGGAGAAAGATTTCTTTTTTTTACGGCATGGTCAAGATCGAGCTTTCTAGAGCAAGATCGTTAAAAAAAAAGCGTTGGGCCTGTTTTTTGGGCTGCTTAACCGGGTCGGATTGTTTAAGTGAACACTTATTTCAATTAGGTTCTCCTGCCTAACCCTAAAACAGAAACGGCTGCATCTTTCATGATAATTCTCCTCCTTTCACGACAATTAATTAAATTGGTTGGTTTTATGTGTGTGTATATATGAAATTACTGTTTTTCCCTTCGGTAGGATCTTATGTGTTGTGCTACGATCCTAGTTTTACAATCTTTCACAGGCCGTCCGACCCTACTTAAGATCTCATGCTTGACTACCTTGTCTCACATAATATTCCTGGGGTGGTATGAATATTTTGATATTTTTAAAGCCGTTACATTTTTGCCATGGTATGAATATGATGATGGTATTTTTAAAGCCAGTACTTTTTTGCAATGTTTTTTTGTTTTCCAATTACAAGTACATTATTTATTCTGTTCGATTTGTCACATGAATTGGGAGGATGGATTTTGAAAAACAAACTGCAAAATGATTTTGGTTGATGCTTGATACAAATAATCAACCTTTCTACATTCTAGCTTTAGAGTATGCTATCCATGTACAATTATTAATTGTTAAGTTTTAAATTGACAGTTATCTTTTTATTTTGTCCTCTGAACTGCTTGCCCTCAGTTCAGAAGGGTTAAACCCAACCTTGTTTATATCATGTGCTCAAATCGTTCACTCAATAAGATGTGTGTTGTTACTGCTTCTGTTACATTTTCGGTTGTTGAGAAGTTTTGCAGAAATAAGAGGAATCTTATCTTTCATATTTTCTTATGTTATCTTTTCTAGGATCCCCGAGAGGAAGTCCTTCAAGCATGGTATATGGATGATAGCAATGAAGATCAACGACTTCCCCATCACAAAGAACCCAAGGAGTTCGTCTCATTGGATCAACTTGCTGGTAAGCTTGTTGTTACCTATGTCAGTTATATTTACATGAAAATTGTAGGATTTGCACTCACAAGTCATGTCTGAACTTTGCTTCGGGTTTAAATTGCAGAGCTTGGAGTCCTTAGCTGGAAATTAGATGCCGATAACCCTGACACAGACCCAGAGCTGAAGAAGATTCGTGAAGAACGCGGTTACTCTTACTTGGTTAGTGATGCTAATGTTTTATTGCCATTGTTTAGATGAACTACCTTTCCCTTTACTCACAATAAATATCTATATGTAAAGAAATACACAAAATGTGCAGAACCATGACTGTTTAAGTATATGTAACATTGAGAACTATTTATGTGAATTATAATAAAAACTCTTTTTGTTTTGATGTCGAATATATGCATTTTAACATTCCGGCCTTGTTCATGCTTTTTACATTCTTATCCAAGGCATCATTTTTGTGTAGGATGTTTGTGAGATCTCCCGAGAAAAGTTGCCAAATTATGATGAGAAGATCAAGAATTTCTTTGAAGAGCATCTGCACACTGACGAGGAGATCCGTTACGCCGTTGCTGGAAGTGGTATGAACAATTTTTTATTTGATCTAATTTTTTCATTACCATGCCTACCCTGTTAAGTTTCTAAGCATTCTCTGTTTTTCTTTAGGTTACTTTGATGTAAGGGATCGCAATGAGGCTTGGATTCGTGTATGGGTGAAGAAAGGGGGAATGATCATTTTACCTGCTGGAATTTATCACCGTTTTACACTGGATGAGGGCAATTATATTAAGGTATTGATTTTTGCTTCACTACTTTCCTCTCCTCTGTTATTAATTTTAAATCATCATATCCCTAACCTAAGCTTTTCGTTTTTCTGTCTGTCTATCTCATTTTTGTTATCTTTTAACTATTGATGTGCATGTTCAACTTTTTTATCTTAGCATTTGGGGAAATTAGTCTACATCATGTGTTTCTTACACGTTTGTAATTATGCAGGCTATGCGATTTTTTGTTGGTGAACCAGTTTGGACCCCATACAATCGCCCACACGACCATCTCCCTGCAAGGTATGATTTAACAAGTTCAGTAGTAACATATTTGACAATCAGAGACTTTATGTCGAAACTCATATTGTGATTTTAATGCGCAGAGGGGAATATATAAAGAATTTTGTGGAGAAGAATGTTGGCAACCATACTGTTAACGCCACTGCATGATTTGGTTTCTGCTTGATTGTAGCATGGGATAAAAAGGACTAAGGCTTTGATACTAAAATGGTGTTTAAAAATAATAATAATGGTCTCTTTAACAAAGAGGCCCATCCTCTTTTGTTTGGTATGTAACCTTTAAGCCTGGATGTTGGTTGTATTTCATGCTATCGTGTTTGTTACCTGTGTTGTATAATTAAAAATTGTATTTACAAGTATTGTTGTTATTTTCAGTGTTTGGGGACAGAATAAACATACAGAAATTGAATGTTGGTATAATATAATGTGCTGTTTTGGTTGCATTTTACTTTTACAAAAGTTTTAGAGTGTTTGTTTAAGATTATTTTGGGATAGATTATTTTTAATGTTTTTTTTTTTTTTAATTAGGACCTAATTTTTATAGGTTCAAAATATAGAAGTCTAAAATTTAAAAAATAATTGACATTCAAAATAGAGGATATCTCATTGCACCCCTTGATATTCTTATCAACCTGGTAAAATTTTATGTCCTCTGCATTGGTAGATACACATCTGGAAGTATTTTTTTTAACAAAATTTAGTTTTTTTCGTAGGTATCTATAGAAACATTAAAAACATAGTGAACATTAGGAAAATTCAAATTAATTTAGTTCAGTGAATCTTTCATGAATGTATTTACAGAACGTGTTAAAAACATAACATTCCGAAGATGTACCTACGGAACCTTATGGGATATTTTAAATCAACTGTTTCACTCCTAAATTGTAATTTTTTTTACAAAAATGGAACATCAAATTATAGCACATCAAAGATGTGCAATTTAAAGGCAATGAGACATCAAATTATAGTACATCAAAGTAATGCAATTTAAAGGCAATGAAATATAGTACACCAAAAAAATACATCGTATAAATCATCCAAATAGTGTCAAATACAAAATCAAAATAAAGTACTTAAATGTAATCAAAATACAAACATCAATAAAATCACAGGCATCACTACTGTGTGTGCTGGATAATATCCAAAAATAATTAAAATAGTATAAAAAATTATCGGAGGTCAGTTGTTCCGTCGTAAGTTTTCATCTCCAACTATTTTTGGAGTTCCCACTTGTTGGGGTACTAATTGATCATTCATCTAAAGGCATTTAAAAAAGAGATTTCTTCACTCTCTTTGGAATCATCAGAGAATGAGGGATGGACAATTCTTCAATGATGGTGACCTCAGGATCTTGATTGTCAGCCTTCCCGCCCAAAGCTTAGAGGAGTACGCCTTCCAGAAGGAATGAAAGCTTCAAACGCCTTCCATGATCCCGTGTTCTCTAGCATCTAGAGGAATCGTCACTGTGGTACGTCGTCCATAAGCTTTGAAGGTGGTGATTCGGAATTTTGACTTTTTAAAGTTATTCGTTTTGGGGTTCCAAAATTGCAGGCTGTCTGTTGACCGCTACAAGTAAGTTTCTCAATAAAGTATTTGTTTCTTTGTTGGCTACCTAACCCCTCGAAAGGAGGTCGTAAGGTGTTTTGTTGTTTCCTTCTTAAGACTGATATATCTTTGCAACCATTAGCGCCAGAAGCTCAGCGTCCAAAAGAAGAGATGCAAGCGCCTTAACCCGGCGGAGGAGGCCTAATGTGACTACTTGGGTCAGAGGATGAAGGAGTGATTCTTTCTTTCGTCAAGGTTTCCTCCTCATTACTTCGCTTGCTATGGACTGTAGGTAGGTTGAAATGTGGGTTGCCCTTCTTCCCCGATTTGCAATTTCCTGATGTTTGAGAAAAGGGTTTAAACTTTATTTTTCTTTATTATAAAGGGCATTAATATTCCTTCCTACTATGAGGTTTTTCTTGTTGTTGGATATGCATGGTACTTGTTGTCCCCCGAATCTAAGAATCTTGTCATTTTCAGGTTGTATATGATGAACGAATGAGGGGGTGGTACCTATAAATACTTCTATGCTCAAGTCAGTGATTTTCGAATATGAGAGGTATAAAATTTAAGGAATATTGTGTATCTTGATTTGATGTCTAATGTCTCTTACGTAGGGTTTTATTAAGGTTTCTGAATACCTTTACCATTGGCTTTAATCGTCTTGGTCCAAGCAGACAAATATCATGATACAATTCATTTTGTTATATGAAAGTTCTACTTTAATTGTCTACTTGGACCAAGTGTTTTTTAGGGCAGATCCATGCCTACTCCAAAGATCCTAGAACATTCAATTGGACAATCGGTATCAAAAGTGATATTTTCTTTTTTTACATCAATGATCTTTCATTATACCGTCATAAATATTCTTATCTTATTATACTTCGTGCATATATTGGACTCCTTATGCTTTGAGCCGAATTTTAAAGTCGGGACCGTGTAAAAACATAATAAAAAATAAACTCTCTTAACAATAGAGATTCTTTACTAAATTATAAGAAATAGAAATTAACTTCCTCACTAGAGTGTTAAGTAGTTTGTAATCACCTTGAACCAACTATCAACATTTTCTTGGATAAGTTTTTTCTCTAAGATGTTTGATAGACTTTTTTAATTTGTAACTTTCACTCAACCGTCTCAACACTAAATGTCACATTTAAAGTCTTACATACCTCAAATGGAAAAAATGTCTCGGTTAGTTTTGAAGATGTATTATACTTCTTATTCAAAGTTTTAAAATTTACATAAGAATATTACATTTATGTAGTTTGTAACTAAACAAAAATTGTATTGTTATATATGGTTTTCTTCAAACAAATAAAATGAATTAATTATAAGGTGCAAGGCAATGGTTTTCCCAAAAAAGAAAAAAGAGAGGAGAGAGAAACATATCTAGTTGCCATGGTCATGGATTTGTCTTTCACTTCACTGTACCTTCCTCATTAGTCACATGATATATAATAATGTTATAAAGAAAAAGTTAAACAAGAACAAAGAAACAAAGACATCAACATAACATCTAACTATAATAAATTGAACTAAACTCAACACATGCATCTGCTTCTGGTTCCTTCACATCACTCCATGCCAAACACTTCCAAATTCCAATTTCCATAACTTCATAAATACATCTCTCTCTTTTTCTATGCTTCTGTGCCCCCTCTCTAACCTTCTTGTTTCTTATGAGATTTAAATTCTACATACAAAACCACATATGATCTGATTTTCCCTTTTAGTAATCATGAACAATCTCTTTAGAGTTTGAGTTCTCATTATTCAAACCTCACTTCCCAAAACAGATTTTTTTTTTATGAACATGAATCCTCATCATGGTGGAGTGAAGGATGGATTTGTTAGAGGAAGTTCTTCCTTTTGTATGGTTGATGGTCCTCAACCAATGGAAGGACTTCATGAAAATGGTCCTCCACCATTTCTCACAAAAACATATGATATAGTTGATGACCCTTCCACAAATCATATAGTTTCATGGAGCACAGGTAACAACAGCTTTGTTGTGTTGGATCCTCAAGCCTTTTCTGTTAGTCTTCTCCCAAGATTCTTCAAACACAACAACTTCTCCAGTTTTGTCAGACAACTTAACACATATGTGAGTTGTATAGAACTTATGATATATTTATATATTTTATATGATATATGTATGTATTTATTTCCATAAATTTAATATTGTAGGGATTCAAAAAGGTTGATCCAGATAAGTGGGAATTTGCCAATGAGATGTTTCTAAGAGGACAAAAAATTCTTTTGAAGAACATTAGAAGGAGAAGAGCAAATAAATCACAAACAATGCAACAACAAGCTCTAGACCCTTCTTGTGTTGAGGTAGGAAGGTTTGGATTAGACGGAATCGAAGTCGATCGGTTACGGCGCGACCGACAAGTTCTAATGGTGGAGTTGATGAAACTCAGACAACAGCAACAGAATACTATAGCTCACCTTGGATTAATGGAAGGAAGGGTTAAAAGAAATGAGCAGAAACAAAAACAGATGATGAATTTCTTGGCAAGAGCAATGCAAAATCCTAATTTCTTGCAACAGTTGGTTCAAAAGAAGGAATGGAGAAAAGAGTTAGAGGAAATGATTTCTATGAAGAGAAGAAGACCTATTGATCAAGCTGGGCCTAGTAATGTTGAAGTTGGTGATGAGTTAGGATATGATGCTGAAGATGATTGTTTAGCTTCTGTTAAAGTTGAAGAACATAAAGATTTTGAGGAGGGTACTAATGTGGTTAATCAAGTTGAAATTAGAGATAAAGAGATTGATATTGAAATGTTTTGGCAAGATTTGTTTAATGAAGGTAATGTTGAAGATAAAAATGTTGTGGATGTTGAAGATGTTGATGTATTGGTTGAGCAACTTGGTTATCTTGCTTCTAGTCCTAAATAGGATGAGGCTGTATTTCCTAAATGAAGATGTTGATTTGCTTCATTGATTAATGATTTAGCTTGGTGGCTGTATTTGCTTTGGTTACATTGCATATTTAAGAGTTTATTGATAAAGAAATAATTAGTAGGAATGTGATATATCTTATTGATACATGTCCTTTATACAATGAGAATGAGATAGTTTCTCTAGGCTAACTAACATGGAAAAGTTACTTAGTACTCGATTATAATCTCTCTGTTATGAAGGAATTATGTCATGTTAGCAGAAATATTTGAAGAAACATGAACAAAATTGTCTTATGTAGTTCCTAAAGTTCATGATTTTAAATTACACTGTAATTGAAGATGATTGTTCGTGGATCTGTTTGTTAATAGATCATATATTGTACCACTAAGATTTTGATAGTTATAAATATGATTTTATCTCATGCAAAGTTAGAAATCCTAATAGAAGTAAAGATTAAAAAATTTTATGACTATATTTTTGAAGTTTGATAATCTTTTAAAATTATAAAAGGATTTGAAAAACACTTTAAGGCTATGTTTGGGAGTTTGGAGGGGAAGGGAGGGGAGGGCTATGGAAAATAGGAAGAATTGGGTGAAAAGAATAAAAAGATTTTGGGTAGGAGGGTTTTGGAGGATTTGATTTTATAAAAATATTTTTCTATATTATTATAAAAATTCGATTTCAGAAGCCTTCCCCTCCCCTCCAAACTCCCAAACATAGCCTAAATATATTGGAGTCTGTGTTATTTTTATATTAAAAATATGATAGATTAAGAAACATTTTAGTAGAAAAAGAATTTAGTTTGGTAAGTGCAAAGACTATTTCTTATAATAATTTTTTGTAAAACTTTTTGAAGTATAGTGAATGATTGAATTACGCTTTCACTTTTATCTTATAGGTATATCGATTTGATCGAATTGAATAAATAATTTTTTGTTGTTGGTTAATATTATTTTTAATATATTTATGAAAATTATTTATATTTATTTTTTTAACAATTACGATTATTTGTCTTTCCAAAATGGATACAACCACATCTCATAGATTACTATCTTTTTTTAGGTATTGACAGCAAGATTCTTTCATGTGCTTAGGCAGATAGTGATGACTAAGTTGATTTCTAGTTTCTCTGAATTTAGACCTTCCTTCAGCTTGATATTTCAAGATGTATGAGAATCTTCTTTGTTATAGAGTTTTAGAGTGTATGCTTTTGGTATTTGTGTTTGTCCTTGTTATTGTTTAAGTCTGTGGTATTGTGTGTCCAGTGTTGTCTTTGTGTTTAGATTTTTTTGGTGTTGTTGTCCGTTTCTTTTTTTTTGTTAAATGTATTTCTGATACTTTATTCTGCTTCTTTTTTTAATTAAATATTTTATCATAGTTTCCTCTTTAGAAAATTCTAGTGTATTATTTATGAGCGAGGACACATCTGAGATCATGTCGGTGTCACACTTTTGATGGCACAGTATTAAGAAACTTTATTTTGTGATGGATGTATTTGTCTCAAAATATGATTTCATTCTTGGAATCTAGTTTAGTACATTTCAAACACATATATTGATTATTATATTTTGATTATATCTAGAACTACAAGTTATACCCTAAGGCGGCTTTTACATTGTACCATACTTTGTTATTTTTCAACACATATTTTCTCTTTTTTCTGTTTCTTTTTGCCCTCACATCCAGTCTTCTCTAGACTTAAATCCTGTACAGATTAGTTGGTGAAAAAGTGACATATTCTAGAGTGATCTGTAGGACAGCATCTAGTTATTTCACAGGGACCCAATTCCAAGGTTTTTCTACATAATTCTGAAACTAAATAATTCTAGACAAAATATTAATAGTATTTATTTATGAAAACCTCTAATTATATACACAATTTTCTTACCTATTTGTCACTTATCAATGTGTCAGTAGTCATATGAGTACATTGAATGGGATACTGAGCTCTTTTAAGTTTGAAAAAGTTTTTGAATTTGAAAATATTTGGCAATGTTTCATTTCTATTAATGGAAAAGGGAAGAGAAGGTACTAGTAAAAGGTTAATTCCTTTGAATTAAAGTTGCAGAAATTTAGAGTTGGATCACATATATGCTGCTTCAATTGTCTGGTTAAGTGATAAGATTGCACATGCTTTGCATGAGTAGGCTGACACGGGGACATACATGTTTCTTTTGCAGTTCTGGAAAATCCTATTTCTTCTACTTTTTCCTTTAAAGGATTGGTAGATACATCATTAAAAAAAATTAAATTGTGTGTTTGGATTTATGATGGATTTTACGGTGGATACATCATTACAAAATTGAATTTATCAGATTTAATTTATGTTTAAATACATTTTTGTGAAAGTAAGTTGAACAATAAATTTTAGTATAAAAATTATTTAAAATCAATTCTGAAGATAAAAACTACAAATTTTAGTTTTAAGTAGAATCAACTCTGAACATAGAATCAATTATATTTTTAATAAACGAAATATATCAAAATCACCCAAAATCAATTATACACCACTAGACTTATTTCAAACATGTTAAAAATGGATCAAGATAATTTTTAACTTTATGAATGGGTTATATATTACTACCTCTGTTCCTTTTTATAAGAGAAAACTCACTTTTTAGGTTCGTTGAATAATTAATGTATCTAGTCTATAAACAGACCAAATACATTGGTTATTCAATGAACCTAAAAAGTGATTTGTCTCTTATAAAAAGAACGGAGGTAGTATTAACATTGAACATGGTAGCTAAGATTGTTTTTTTTAACTTTTAGTTTTTATTTTTACTTTTTTTATGATATATTATCAACCACAATGTCTGAAAATAAGAAGAAACAAATTCAGTTAAAATTGTATCCGAGTCCTAGTATACATTAATATCTATTTTATAAGTCACTCAACAATTATAGTACTAGGAACATTTAAAAATTGTAGTGGTGTATTTTTCATAAAATGTTGATCACTCTTTATATTTTGGTTGTTAAAATATAATATTAAAATATAAATATTTATATTTAAATGATAATATATAAGTTTATGATATATCTAATTGTATTAACAGTTTTGACAATTTCTATAAATCTCTTTTCATAATCAATTTTAAATTTTCTTTTATAAGTTTATGTTATAATTCACACGGTTGGTGAATCACAACCATACATACGTGATATTTAATAAAATTAAAATACTACAAAAAAAATGTAACGATTATCATTAAATTTAAAATAATGCATATCAATTAAATTCAGTTTGAAATATAGAAGTTTTATTAAGATATTGTATTGTCCTTCTTTTATCTATTGTAAAATTTAGTTTGAAATAATTTTGTTTTTATTTTAGATAATAATTTATTATCAAACTATTTTTTGTTTTGATATTATTTTATATATTTATATTAATTTTATCATTCAATCACAAATTTAATAAAATATAAATAATATCATTTTTGTGTTCAATATAATATGAAATTCAGATTCTTCAATAAGGCTCTGTTTGGCAAACTCTATTTTAAGCTTATAGCTTATAAGCTCGTATAATATTAAAAGACCTATTTAGTAACAGTGTTTTTATCACGAGCTTATCGTTCACTTTACTAATTTATAGCTTATTTTCTAGACGTTATTTTAAATAGCGTTTTAGCTTATAACTTATAGCTTATCATATTTTCTTTCATTATTACCTTTATAAATTTTAATTATTTTAAATATTCATTTAATTATTAATTAAAATATCTATTTATATCATTTTACACTTATCAGTTAGTTAAACTGTTAATTTTACCAAACACTTTAATTAACTTATCAGCCATCAGTCATTAGCCATCAATTATAAACTATCAGCCATCAGCTATAAGCTATCAGCTAGCTTATCACTCAACCGCTAATTTTACTATAGAACCTAAATAAATGATATCAGACTTATAGTGATTATAAATTATTATAGAGAAAGTTAAAAAATTTACTTTCACCTAAACTAAATTTAGGTATAAATTAATAGTTATGAATATATTTTCTTTTACAAACATACATTATTATTATTATTATTATATATATTTATATCACCATATTATTTAAATTCAATAAAAAGTAATTAATTAAATAAGAATATACGGTTAAATTTATGAAACAATCCGGTCCTATAATTGATTATAGGGATACAAACAACATTTTGTTATGAATAATTGGATATTTGTTTCCCAATGATTTTATTCCTTATTTATAACAATTTGTATTTATTACATTGTCTGAATATTATCTTATAAATAGGACTAATCTCTTTGTAGAAATACACAAATGAAATAATACATAATCATTCTATCTTTCTCTCTTCTTTTTTTATCTTCTTTCTCCTTATTTCATAACACGTTTTTTTTTGTAGAAATACATTCAATATAAACTATAATTAATTATTTAAATATTTAAATATTTATTAATAAAATTTTAAAATTAATTATAAATTAATATCATTTTAATATTTAATTATTTTAGAAATTAAATAATCATAGTTTAAAAAAAAAGATTTTTATTATTAACACTTAACAAAAGTTATATCATTTTAAAAATAAAAAAAAAAATTAATATCATAAACAATTATCACTATTTTATTCCGACCTAATAAAAATTGTATTTAAATTGCCTTACAATAATTTTAAATTGATGATAGTTACTTCATATCTTAATGGTACTTTTGATCTTTCCTTTTTTTTTCATTTTTCTTAAATGATACTTTTGATCTTTTCTTCTTTTCTATTTTTTTAAATAGTACTATTGTACCCAAAAAAAAGTACTTTTGATGTTTCCATCTTTTTTAACTTTTGATATTGTTGCACCCCAAAATTTGCCCTCTTTATTTGAGCTATAAGTTATTAAAGACGTTTATTTCGTCGTACGAAAAGGGAGGAAAAATAATAAAGAATTTTCATGGTTTTAAGGAAATGTGACGTGAAGATTGGTTTATACGATGAAATGCGAAGAAATTCACAAGTCTTAGCTGGAAGGTGCTATGATCTTGGTTCTCACGTAGTCGGGACGGTTTCGACGTTCCCTACAACTTTCATGTTTGGCTCAGAAACCAATTCTATGAGGAAGATGGTCGAATCAGCAAATTATTTGAGCTTACACAGTGAAAAATGGTGATGAATATAAGTTTTCGGGCCTTAGAAAATTCATATCCCATGATTCGTTTGTCGGATTCGCTCGAAATTTTAATTGCAGCTCTGTGCCATTATCCCCGACATTTCATATGCCTGGACCGTCGATCACTTATGCATCGAAAATGCCCAGCATTTTGAAGAGCGTCGTGATTTTTCAGTGAAAAGTGTGTTTTCGGGTATGTCGCGGCTGTAGCAACCTGCCTAAAAATTTAGCTTTTAGAGTCGCCACCTATTCTGAAGGGCGAATAGGAAACCCTACGCAGTTATGAGATTCAGGGTAAGTTATTATAATCAGGTTGAGGGAAGGTATTAGGCACCCTCAACCCTTTCCTAAAGGCTAACATTTAAAGATTCAGGTTTATAGCTAATGAAGTGAAAAGAGGCAAAAATTAATATTAGACTGAATTGAGGTTTTTAGGGGGGAGACTCGCCTTGTTACCAAATGCCTACGTACCTCCTTATGGAGGATCAGAGTCCACGTAGTTCGGGGGCAGGGTTGTACGCCTTATGGTTGAATTTATGATTTGAAATTGTTTTTAGAGGCTTTTTGAATAGCCTATCGTAGTTGAATTTGATTTGAAGGGTGAAAGTGTTTTGAGGTTGGCGTACAACCTTGATTTAATTTGTTACTGTTAGATGCGGTGATCGATAGGTTCAATCAGTATGGCTAACAGATTTATTGGCATTGCTGGTTACTCAGATCGATAGATTCGATCATCGCGGGCAGCAAATTAATTGTATTTTTATTTAAGTACTTTTATCTCTCGTCTAAAACGACTGATAGCTTCAATCGGGTCGAGGAGAGAATTATTGAGAGCAAATAAATTGTGAATTATTTAGAACAGTTTTATTTCTCGTCTAATACGACTAATAGATTTAGTCGGTTTGAGGAGAAATTAAGCTAAGTTGTAAAGTATACAGTCGAACATTTTTTGAAGTTTGTTCAAATTAATTAGTTAATATAATTTATAACAATTAATGAATTATTAGAAAAATTTCAATTAACCAACTATTTAATAAATTCTTAAACTAAACAAAATTAACTAATTTAGTTTTATATTTCTTTTTATTGTTTTATGTACAAAAAGGGGGGTGTGCTTTATTATTAATTAGTAATTTTAGGGTGTAAATAGTAATTGGGCTGGCCCAATAGGTTTAAATCCGTGTGAGTTAGGTATTACGCAGGTGTATGGGTTATGGTGCGCACGCAGATACGGAGCGTTGGATCGATGGCTAGTGGAATCTAATGGTCTGCATGTGTTTGATCAAAGAGGGTACATAGCAAGGGCGACGCACAGGATCAAAGTCCTTGTGCTTGCCAAGTGGCCGTAAGGGGCCAAGTGGCGTTCGTCTGGGACGCATGGGGATGTTAACGCACCAAAAAAACCCTCCTTTCCAATCTCATTTCTCTCTTTTCTCTCTCTCTAGCTTCCTCTCTCTACTTCGCTCTCTCCTCTCCCCTCAAATATCACAAAAGAAAACCCCAAACCACCGGTCGGAAATCGCCTCCGCCGGTGGCTCCGCCCCTGACCACCGTTGAAACCCAGTTCAAGATGAAGATTCCGATGAATCTTCATCTCCTCCGCCCCATATATTCAACAACAACCCAGAATCAAACACACAAACAACCCATATCCCAAAATAAACCCATATTCATACCATAAATCCCAAATTAACATGCAATCGACTCAACCGGAAAAAAAACAGCACACAAGCATGCAAATCTCTAAGCTAAGTGATAGATCCGGTTACCTTGTGTTCTTGATTTCTGGAACGTGTAAGCTCCTCTCCTAATCCCCTCCTCTGTGTGTGATTCGCAGGTACGAAGAACAAGCGGCGGCGGCTAGGGTTCTCCAATAAAATTTTCCCGATCCTCTTCTAATTCTTCTTCTTTTTCTTTTATAGATTAGGTTTTGTTTTAGATTTAGAAGGATTAGATTCGATTATTATTAGTTTGATTCGATTGTAACATTATTCAGATTTAATTCAATGTAATATCATTTGATTTAATGAAATTGGTTCAGATTTTATTTTAATTTTGTTAAACTTTGATTCGATTCTGAAGATTTGATTGCCTTGTGATTTTGATTTACGTTTTGATTATGTTCTTCTGGGCCTGGGTGATTCAGAATTGATTTAGGGTTTCGTTGTTGAAGGAGCGGCGGCCGTGGCTTAGGGAAGATTAGGGTTTCGTTTGGGGAAGGAAGGAGATGAACAGGACTCGGGTCCTCCTGACCCGGTCCATTAACCCGCGTGCCTGACCCAATTACCCAGCCCAATAACCATGTTTTTTTTTGTTCAGACTCACTTAACAAAACAAAACAAAAAACAACTTAATATACTTTATTTAATTAATCAACTAAGTGATAATAAACAAAAAATACATTTAATTAATTAATTACATAATAATTATTAACGATTTTTTTTTATGATTTTTTTTTAAAAAAAAGCAAGTAATTAATTTGTAATGAGAAAAATGGACCTATTGGGCTAAAAAAATGTCCTAAACACACCCCTTTATTTCCTTGTGAGGTACAAAAAGAAAAAGAAGCCCAATTGAATCTAGAGAATTCGCCTTTCACACTATTTTTATTTTAAGTCAATTTATACAGGAATTTTATAGGAGAGCGAGTTTGATAATAGATATATCCAACCCTATGGCTCCTAATTTTTAACTCCATTAATAAATAAAAAAAGGAATTAAATCGGGTAAATTTTGGGGTATGACAGCTGCCCCTATTTAATTATCTTGGATTGAACAGCGTGAGAATACGCAGGTCTCACGCTTTTCGAATCGAAGAGTTATTAAATAATGGAGGACCCCTAAATTTACTTTGTGTTTGAGTGTGAGCGAGATGATCATCCTGCTAAAGCCTGAGTCTTACATAGCGAGGACCTTTGTTGGTCGTGTAATCGGCTTGCTATGGCCAGCAAGCCTCCGTAGTTTGTGGATCCCTCACTTACCATAGTGCTGGTAAGCTATTCGCATTTTGTGAACCTCTCACTTACCACAGTGCTGGTAAGCTACGTCGCAGTTTGTATCTCTCACTTGCCATAGTTCTGGCAAGCTACGCGCAGTTTATATCTCTCACTTACCATAGTGCTGGTAAGCTACACGCAGTTTGTATCTCTCACTTACCATAGTTCTGGCAAGCTACTCGCAGTTTATATCTCTCACTTACCATAGTGCTGGTAAGCTACACGCAGTTTGTATCTCTCACTTACCATAGTTCTGGCAAGCTACTCGCAGTTTATATCTCTCACTTACCATAGTGCTGGTAAGCTACACGCAGTTTGTATCTCTCACTTACCATAGTTCTGGCAAGCTACTCGCAGTTTATATCTCTCACTTACCATAGTGCTGGTAAGCTACACGCAGTTTGTATCTCTCACTTACCATAGTTCTGGCAAGCTACTCGCAGTTTATATCTCTCACTTACCATAGTGCTGGTAAGCTACACGCAGTTTGTATCTCTCACTTACCATAGTTCTGGCAAGCTACTCGCAGTTTATATTTCTCACTTACCATAGTGCTGGTAAGCTATTCGCAGTTTATATCTCAATAGGATTACTTGCTCTGGTTCTAGCGAGTTCACCTGTACCAACAGGGTTATCTGCAAGTGTTGTTGCAGAATTTACCTGTGTGGAATTTTAGTTCCTGTAAATGCGCATGCATTATGTTTATATGTCGCGCATATGCCCCTGTTGTTTGTTTAATGCGTATGTATGAATGCTTACACATGTGTATGTTGCATGTATATTGATGAATGTATGTATTAATGTATATATGATACCCCTACATTTATCATTCATCTCCTTATCACCCATTGCTTTTGTTTAACCCCTTTTTCTTTTGAATTGTTTGTGACTTTCTGGCTCAGTCTGATTAATCCATTGATACCATCCTTTGAAATGTTATTCGGCTAGGTTTTTTTTAAGTGATCGCATCACGGGGCGTTTGTAGCCTTCCGGAGATTTCACAGTTTTATTCTATTGCTTTTGCGTTGAAAGTTTGCAAGTTTCTCATGTTAAATCCATGTTAGAGTTTATAAAAATAAATTATCCTTTGCAGATGGTACTGAAATTAGAAATGAAGCATAGTATGCAAAAAAGGAAATTTTATTGATATTGCCTTGAATTGGCGAGTGTACAGAAATGCGAAGAAAGAAAATGACAAATAGAAATGATATTAATACTGCCGTTGCTCTTTTTTGTTATCGAGGGCCCCAATAATCCTTCGACTTCAGAAGTAGATGATTGCGCGACTCCTTATCCTTCGTAGTTTGCCTTCGGCTTATGTCCGGTAATCCTGCTTTTGCTAGGCATAGTACTTCTTGACCGCGTCTGAGTTGATTGGGTGCGGTAACTCATCCCCATCCATTGTAGTGAGGACTAATGCCCCTCCTGAGAACACCGTTTTTACAATGTATGGACCTTCGTAGTTAGGTGTCCACTTTCCACGGGCGTCGAGTCGAGGTAACAATATCTTCTTGAGGACAATGTCACCTTCTTTGTAGGTTCGAGGTCGGACCTTCTTATCAAACGCTTTTTTTATCCTCTTCTGATAGAGTTGTCCATGACACAAAGCTGTCAGTCGCTTTTCTTCAATGAGATTAAGCTGATCAAAACGAGTTTTTACCCATTCCGATTCTTCTAACTTTGTGTCAGCTATGACTCTTAGTGACGGGATCTCCACTTCGATTGGGAGGACAGCTTCCATACCGTAGACTAGGGAGAAAGGAGTTGCCCCTGTAGATGTACGCACCGAGGTTCTGTAACCGTGTAAGGCGAATGGGAGCATTTCGTGCCAATCCTTGTACGTTTTCACCATCTTTTGTACTATCTTTTTGATATTCTTATTTGCAGCTTCGACAGCGCCGTTCATCTTAGGCCTGTATGGTGAAGAATTGTGGTGTTCGATCTTGAACTCCTCGCACAGCTCCCTCATCATGTTATTGTTCAGATTCGACCCATTATCGGTGATAATCCTACTTGGAACCCCATACCGACATATGATATTATGCTTGATGAACCGAGTGACTACTTGTCTCGTCACGTTGGTGTATGAGGCAGCTTCGACCCATTTGGTGAAGTAGTCTATGGCAACCAATATAAATCGGTGTCCATTCGAAGCTTTAGGTTCTATCATCCCTATCATGTCGATTCCCCACATTGCAAATGGCCATGGTGAACTCAGAACGTTCAACGGGTTTGGTGGTACGTGTACTTTGTCAGCGTAGATCTGGCACTTGTGACAGGTCCTTGCATATTGGAAACAGTCGGCCTCCATCGTTAACCAGTAATACCCTGCTCGCAGTATCTTTCTAGCCATTGAGTGTCCGTTTGCATGGGTCCCAAAGGTTCCTTCATGTACCTCCCTGATAATTTCCTTGGCCTCGTTTTTATCTACACATCTCAACAACACTGAGTCATAGTTCCTTTTGTATAAGATGCTTCCGCTTAAGAAGAACTTGGATGCAAGTCTTCTCAGTGTCTTTTTATCAATTGTTGAGGCATTCTCCGGGTATTCCTGTTTTTCCAGATACATTTTTATGTCCTGGTACCATGGTCTGTTGTCGGAATGTTCCCCAATCGCAAGGCAATAGGCAGGTTCGTCGAAGTGTCTAACAGTTATCCGTGGTTCATGGTTTGGCCAGGTCACCTTGAACATAGAGGAGAGCGTTGCTAGTGCATCGGCTATTTGATTTTCTTCCCTCGGGATATGAGTAAAAGTGATAATATCAAATTCAGCCGTCAACTCCAGTATAAGGTCTCGGTATGGGATTAGTTTTGCATCTCGAGTGTCCCATTCTTTGTTGACTTGATGGATTACCAATGCTGAGTCTCCGTATACATCAAGGAGCTTGATCCTTAGGTCGATTGCAGCTTCTAACCCCAATATGCATGCTTCGTATTCTGCAATGTTGTTGGTGCAGTCGAAACATAGTCTTGCAGTGAAGGGTAAGTGCCGGTCATCGGGGGATGTCAATACCGCCCCTATGCCATGTCCTAGTGCATTTGAGGCACCGTCGAACATGAGTTTCCATACCGAACCTGGTTCGGGTCCCTCGTCGGGTCCTGGTATTTCATAGTCTCTTACTAGCATAATATCCTCATCAGGGAAGTCGAACTTCATAGATTGGTATTCTTCGAGGGGTTGGTGAGCAAGATGTTCTGCCAATACACTCCCTTTTATTGCTTTTTGAGTTACGTACTGTATGTCGTATTCGGACAACAACATTTGCCACCTTGCAATTCTACCCGTGAGCGCCTGTTTTTCGAACACGTATTTTAAAGGATCCATTCTCGATATTAGCCATGTGGAATGATTCAGCATATATTGCCTTAGACGTTTGGAGGCCCATGCTAGGGCACAACATGTCTTTTCCAATGGTGAATACCGATATTCGCAATCCGTGAATTTCTTACTGAGGTAGTAGATAGCGTGTTCTTTCCTGCCTGTTTCATCTTGTTGCCCCAGTACACACCCCATAGACCTTTCGAGTACTGTGAGGTACATGATTAGTGGCCTTCCCGGTACAGGAGGTAAGAGTATAGGTGGTTCTTGCAAGTAGTTCTTTATAGTTTCGAAGGCTACTTGACAATCATCATTCCACTTGATGGGTTGATCCTTCCTGAGTAGTTTGAATATAGGCTCGCATGTGGCTGTTAGGTGTGAAATGAACCTTGAGATGTAATTCAATCGACCCAGGAAACCTCGTACCTCTTTTTCTGTTTTTGGAACGGGCATCGCTTGTATGGCTTTTACCTTATCAGGATCAACCTCTATACCTCGTTGGCTTACAATGAATCCCAACAGCTTTCCCGATCTTACACCAAATGTGCACTTATTCGGGTTCAACCTCAACTTGTACTTCTTCAGGCGTTCAAACAGCTTATGTAGATTTGTAATATGCTCTTCCTCTGTGCCGGATTTGGCAATCATATCATCTACATATACTTCGACCTCTTTGTGAATCATATCATGAAATAGTGTGACCATGGCCCTTTGGTATGTTGCCCCTGCGTTTCTCAACCCGAAAGGCATTACTTTGTAACAAAAAGTGCCCCAAGATGTCATGAAGGTTGTTTTCTCCATATCTTCGGGCGCCATCTTGATCTGATTATACCCGGAGAAACCATCCATGAAAGAGAACACTGAAGCTTGTGCCGTATTATCCACCAAGATATCTATATGTGGTAGTGGGAAATCATCTTTTGGACTCGCTTTATTTAGATCCCTGTAATCTACACACATGCGCACTTTCCCGTCTTTCTTAGGAACTGGCACTATGTTTGCAATCCATGGTGGGTAGTCAACCACAGCAAGAAACCCGGCGTCGAACTGTTTGAGCACCTCTTCCCTGATCTTACTATCCATATCTGGTCGAACCCTTCTGCGCTTTTGCCTGACTGGCGCACATCCTTCTTTGAGAGGTAACCTGTGTACCACGATGTCTGTATCCAACCCCGGCATGTCACGATATGACCAAGCAAAAATCTCTGCATACTCGTGGAGGAGCTTGATTAGTGTTGCCTTTACGTCCTTATCTAGCGTTGCCCCGATCTTAATGTTCTTGGGTTCTTCATCTGTTCCCAAGTTTATGATTTCAATGGCCTCTTGTGGAGGGAGCATGCTCTGGGATTCCTTATCCACTAACCTTGACAACTCTTCCGGAAGTTCATCGTCTTCCTCATCCCCTTCTTCAACCTGATTAGCGAGAGCCTCGAGTTTGTATAGAGTCTCAGCAGTATTATTATCGGTGGTGTCAGAAGGTGATCTGCACATGTTTTATGTTTTGTTTTCTTTTAGTATGCAGATGTGAACGTGCTTTGTTTGTGCAAGAAATTTATTTGTCATTTTCAGAAATGGAAAAGGAATAAATGCAAGAAAAGACAATATTTTCAATACCAAAATGCAAAGACAATTTTATTAATAAACTTCGAACTTGAAAGTAAATGGGGCCCTTACAAACTAGCTCTATGCTTCGGGCGAGGCATGAGCGTTATTGTTTTTCTTTATTTAAAAAGGGAAATAAAACACACAAAAGCAAATTACTTTGAAATGAAAACTATCTCCGGTATCTCCAGGCTTGTCCAATTGTGAAGCTGTTCTCCTGGCCTGATTTCTCGAATGAAATTGGACGTCCCTTCTCGAGAATCCTGGTTGGACACCATAGCCACATGTTCATACCCGCCAGTCACAAAAGTTTGCATTATTGGGGGAAACGGTCGTTCCTCTTTCTTAACGCTTGTGACCTTGGTGGATTGGTATCCTAACCCTGAGCGGTCTTTCTTTTCTGACACCTCTGGTAGCTTGCCCCATCCTTTGGTATCTGTGTCTTGTAGATCCTTCCATGATGTCACCGCCCTTCTTATCTTCTCCACTGGTAGTGTGATAGCGGTTGCAATTTCTAAAGCTTGAAATGCGGTACCCAATGCTTCGTCTCCAGCCTCAATATATCTGTATGAGTTTAGATTGCTGACAAATATATCCTCTTCTCCATTAATAGTCACTATGGAATTTCCATTCACAAACTTTAATTTCTGATGGAGGGTGGAGGTGACTGCCCCAGCTGCGTGGATCCAAGGACGTCCTAGTAGGCAGGTATAAGCTGGCTCAATTTCCATCACTTGGAAATTGATGCAGAAGGTATGAGGACCAATCACAACCGGTAAATCCACTTCTCCTAATACTGGGCTCTGTGATCCATCAAATGCTTTTACCACCAGCCGACTTGGTCTAACTACCAATCCTTCTAAGGCTATCTTGTCAAGTGTCGCTTTTGGCATCACATTTAGAGATGATCCCGTGTCAATCAAAACTCTAGCCAGATGGGCCTTCCCACACTGCATGGAGATATGCAAGGCTTTGTTGTGTGACCTTCCTTGCAGGGGAAGCTCATTGTCACTGAAGCCCAGGCATGCCCCAGCAGTTAGATTTGCTACCATTCCGTCAAACTGGTTAACTGTAATGTCCTTGGTAACATGGGCAGCGTTTAAGATCTTCATCAGAGCATCTCGATGTTTCTCAGAATGTATCAACAGTGATAAGAGCGATATCTTAGAGGGTGTCTGCTGCAATTGATCCACCACTCTATAATCACTCTTCTTAATCAGAGCGAGAAACTCCTCAGCATCCTTGTTAGAAGTTTCTTTATCCTTAGGTTCAGACTCGTCACTTGGTCTCATGACTACTTGTTCTTCAGATTGCGTCAAGTTTTCACTAGACTTTGGTTGTACTTGCGCAGTTTTGAATATGCGCCCACTACGGGTCATGCCCCCAGGTCCAACAATGCTTGACACTGCAGTATTGGTATCGGCCTCGTATTCCCATGGTACTGCTTTCATCCTGTCCAAAGGGTATGGTCCTCTGATTGGGATGATCCTAGTGTGCTTTTGTACAGGTATTACCACTGGTGGTCTAGAGCATGGGATGATTAATGGTTTCCTTGCCCCTTGTGTGGGTATCATTAAAGGTTCGTTTCTTTCAACCATTGCCACATATTCCTCTTCAGGGTGTTCTTCCAGCTGGATCAGCCCTTGATCCATGAGTCTTTGCAGAGTGCCTTTAAAAGCCTCGTTGTGTTCTAGGATAAACCCCTTTATAAGAAGATACCTCTTAAGTGCATCTATGGGGGAGTTCCGTTGTTGAACCAACTCTTGCTCATTGACAACTTCTATTGCATTGACTGCGCCTTCATGGTGCGGCATCGGGTTCGTCTTCACATTGGGTTTGTCAAAGGCGATTGTCCCTGATTCAATTAAATTCTGAACAATGTGGCTGAAGGCCCAACATTTCTCCAGGGTGTGTCCGGGAGAATTGGCGTGAAATTCACACCTTTCATTCGGTTTGTAGTTGGGCATGTGCTTGCCTGGAGGAGGAGGTGGCAGTGGCCTAACTTCTACCAAGGATTCATTTACTAAATATTTCAGAATTTCTTTCTTGGAAGTAGGTAGCGGATCGAATCTCCTTGGTCCTTCCTGAAACCGGTTTTGTCGTGGTGGGTATGTCATAGGCGGTCTAGTTTCTTGATGGCCTACAGCGTTAGTTTCTCCTTCTTTCTTTTTTGTGAAGTTGGGGGTAGGCCTCTTCGCCTGATAGGATCCAGATGATGCCCCTTGTATCTTCCCATTCTTGATCCCATTCTCAATCCTTTCACCAATGACTACCAAGTCTGAAAATCCTGATGATACGCTTCCAACCATCTTATCATAATATGGCCCTTGTAGTGTAGCCATAAACATATCTACCAGTTCTTTTTCCAACAAGGGAGGTTGGACTCGGGAAGCCATCTCTCTCCACCTCTGAGCATATTCTTTAAATGATTCTTCCTTCTTTTGCGACAGATTTTGGAGTTGCATCCGATTGGGTGCCATATCCAAATTGTACTTGTATTGCTTAAGGAAGGTATTGGCAAGGTCGGTCCAGCTTCGGATATTAGTCTTTTCCAGTTGCATGTACCAGTCCACTGATGCTCCACTTAAACTATCCTGGAAGAAGTGTATCATTAATTTCTGATCATGAGCATAAGCAGCCATCTTTCGCACATACATGCGCAAGTGGTTCCTTGGACATGTGAGTCCCTTGTATTTTTCAAAGTTCGGAACTTTGAATTTGTGTGGAATTGTTAGATCTGGGACCAAGCTCATCTCAAAAGTATCCACGTCAAAAGCATCATACCCTTCCACGGCCTTCAGTCTCTCTTCCAGTGCCTTGATTTGTCCACTGTCCTTAGAATCCTCTCCGGAATTAGTGGAGTTCAGCTTTGATTGGGGAACTTGGTTTGTGTCATTGGTGTCCCCATATTGCAGGTCCAGATATTCTTCATCCCTAAGCGGATTGTTGATAGGGATGCGAACTGTGCGAGATGTCCCTTCTTTCTGAGCAGTAGGAATAAATCCTTCTTGGGAGGCCTCCCCCTCTTCATGGGTCGTAGTGACCCTTTTAGATGCGTGAGCATTCGTTTTGTGAGGGTCATGGCCTCGAACATATCCTAACAATGGGTTGCCATCCTTAGGTATCTCTTCATACTGATCATGAACTTCCTTAGCTTTGTCTTGTTTATCCTTAAGGTCTTTCATGAAACTCAGCATTTGGGCCATTCCTCCCTTGAGGTCTTCAACAGTACCCTTCAGCTGGGTCATTTCTTCGCGAAGGGCGGCTTGGTTCTGCTCTAGTTGTTCCATTGCTTTCTTCTTCTGAGCTCTGGTCTGGATGAGTGATCGGGTTGCAATGGCGTGACTGGAGATGAAGACAGTGTTCCTTTTAATGTTTTGAAAAGAAATGCAATGCTACGCGTGCTATAAATGATATGCAAATGCTATGCTCATGTCTTATCCACATTATTATTATAATATATTTATATATATTTATATATTAGCATATATGTCTATATATATATTATTTCTTTTTTTTTTATTTTTTAGTAGGAACCCCTTTTTTCTCTCTTTTTTTTTTTGAATAATTCTTTTCGGTGAATAATTGCGAAGAAATTGAATAATGCGGAAATAAACACACTTTATTAATTCAAAAAAACTTGAAAGAAAGTACAATTTAAATTGTTCAACATTGCGAAAGGAAATAAACACCCATAGAAACAAACCTTCTAAATAATAAAACAAAACTATAAATGACTGAGAACGCTTATGAATGTCCTCCTTAAAGTTGTCCACCATGCTCCTACAAAGCTCCAAGAACTCCTTCACTTCTTTGGGAAGGATGATGGGAGAAGATTCCGCTTTTTCTAAACCCTTCGGAATGTCTAGAATTAAATCATTGCACAAGTAGACTAGCTTATCATAATTTTCACGACACTTCTCATATTCTTCAAGCATTTTGGGAACCATGCTCACATGCTCACTTGCCGTAGAAACAATTGTGTATTGTCTTTTCCAATGGTCTCTTTCGTTCAGGGTTGCCTCGTGGACCTCTCTTTGTCTTATGAATATTTCCCTAAGTGATACCATGGCTTGGAATGCTCTATTGTACTCATCGGTGCGCTGTAAAAGTGCTTCTTCCGTGGTTAATCTCCTTGCGCGCTCTTGTTGTCCAGAATTGCGAGCTTCTTGAAGATCATATTTGAGGTTCCTTATTTCCTCCTCTTGATCTTTAGTCCTATCAGTTAATTCAAAGACCACAGCTTCTAGATTTTTCTCAGATTCCGCTTTGTCATGGGAAGCCTTTTCATAGCGCCTTTTCCACCTTGCAATTTCTATGCCTGCTTGTTCCAACCTTTCATTGTGTGCAATTAAATCAAAGTTAGCACTTAGAACTCCTTCGGTTGCTCGCTTCCTTTTATTCCTTTGTCTATCATTCTCTTCTTTAGCAGCTTGAAGCTCTTGGTTCTTCTCTTTAAGATCAAAGCGCAGTTGGCTTTTTTCGTTGGAAAGTCGAAGTATGTCAAGCTCTAATTCTTCCTTTTCCTTACGGGATGCCTCTAGGGCAGCCTTGATTCCTTCTATCTCTTCGATGGATAGAGAAATAGGATTAGGAGAATCGGGCTTGTATGTGGGATCCACAACAAAAGGTAACAAAATTCTTCCAACTCTCTCTTGAACCCATCTAGTGTAAGGTTCCTTAGCAACAATGTTCTTCGGCCCATAGTTCTTTGTTTGAACATGTTTCCAAGCTTGAATGATTTTCTTTAGTGTCCTTGGATCTCCTTTCCCATTGTCACTTAAGAACATTTCTTCCACTTGTTGATCGGAAGGCTCACAATCCATAGAATGACCCAATTGGCGCAATGCAAGCACGGGATTATAATTGATGCAACCCAAAGTTCCCATTAAAGGCACATTATTAAATTCTCCACATTTATAGATAATTCTTTCAGAATTTAATTTTCTCGCAAACCAAAGAATAGAATCCGCATTAAGAGCCCTTAGCTTTTGAGACCATTCATGCCTAGTCAAGTCTTTGATTAAGTAGCTAGCCTTGTAAAGATGAGAAGTCAACCAAGAATACAATAGATGAAGACAACAAGATATTGCTCCCCTTTTCTTTTCATACCGATCATGGATAGTATAGTAAATATTAGCAAGAATGGTAGGAGTTGGATCCTCTTTTGAATTTCTGAAAGAGGTAAAGACATGGATAGCAGCATCATCAACATATTCCGCCTTATTAGGAAGTAAGACAACACCAAAAATTAAAAGAGCCAAAAAATGTCCACAAATGTCCCATTGTTTCTTTTGAGCATAAGACATAGCTTGAGCTTCCAAATAAGTTCTTTTAATTCCTTGTATTCCTCCATCGGTTTTGTGATTAGCTTCTAAATCCGCAACGGGCACTTCCAAAGCTTTGGCTAAATCAGACATTTCAGCCCTCTTTCCAGCACCTGTATAAAATACTTTTTTAATTCTTGAAAACCCAAGCATAGCATCCATCTCCTCCAAAGTAGGAGTCAACTGAAAATCCTGAAAAGTGAAACATCTGAGTGGCGGATCATAAAACTGGATCAAAGCGGTGATTGCTTCTTCTTGAACCTTAACCTTGAGCAAGTCCAAAATATCTCCATAACGGCCTTCAAACCTGTTCAAAGCAGTTGATGACATCTTATCCCTTATATTTCTCAATTTCTTGATGTCAGGCACTGAGACGGTGAGGTGGACAATAGGCTTCTTAGCATTCATTTTTCCTGAATTTTCACCAAAAAGAATTATTATTATTTTTTTATTCTTCTTTTTTCTCTTTTTTTTCACCTGTGGATAAGACATGATAAAAATATGCATATGATGTATGATGCATGCAAATAATTATACAAAAAACACAATATTATAATAATAATAATATATTCAACATATAATCACATAGGCCCTAAGTTCATAGGTTCGACATAACGGCTCGGGAGCCTACCCTTCCCATGGGGAAGTTCTAGAAGGTCTCATGGGATCATTCGTAGCCGCCGAGACTTTTTGTCTCTTTGGATTTTAGAACAACTCATTGGTCCATGAGGTTCGAATTTTTAGGGGTTGGTTCCCAGAGAGATCAGCTAACTACCCAGTCCACCCCTCAACAAGGTCGAGCCTCGTATCAGAACTTTCCGAATATTTAACCCACTCTGAGTGGAATTATAATAAGACTCGTAGGCGATGTAATTCCCCTCTGGTCATTATTATAATCCCCACGCTTAGGCTTAAGCGCAGTAAAATATACCCAATAATGCAAATTATATAACAATTAACATTTAATGCAAATGTGGCAAATAAATATTTAATAAAAAACAATAAATAAATAAATAATTAAAAAATCATTACTAAAGAAATAAACCTTCCCCCAAACCCTAAACGTGGCAAGTTTGCCAAACCCTAAAATGCGCCACAAACCCTAAACCACAAACCTAAACCTAAACCCTCTCAAGCCTTAGGAGCATAATAATTCACCATATGTGTATTTCCCCAGCAGAGTCGCCAGCTGTAGCAACCTGCCTAAAAATTTAGCTTTTAGAGTCGCCACCTATTCTGAAGGGCGAATAGGAAACCCTACGCAGTTATGAGATTCAGGGTAAGTTATTATAATCAGGTTGAGGGAAGGTATTAGGCACCCTCAACCCTTTCCTAAAGGCTAACATTTAAAGATTCAGGTTTATAGCTAATGAAGTGAAAAGAGGCAAAAATTAATATTAGACTGAATTGAGGTTTTTAGGGGGGGAGACTCGCCTTGTTACCAAATGCCTACGTACCTCCTTATGGAGGATCAGAGTCCACGTAGTTCGGGGGCAGGGTTGTACGCCTTATGGTTGAATTTATGATTTGAAATTGTTTTTAGAGGCTTTTTGAATAGCCTATCGTAGTTGAATTTGATTTGAAGGGTGAAAGTGTTTTGAGGTTGGCGTACAACCTTGATTTAATTTGTTACTGTTAGATGCGGTGATCGATAGGTTCAATCAGTATGGCTAACAGATTTATTGGCATTGCTGGTTACTCAGATCGATAGATTCGATCATCGCGGGCAGCAAATTAATTGTATTTTTATTTAAGTACTTTTATCTCTCGTCTAAAACGACTGATAGCTTCAATCGGGTCGAGGAGAGAATTATTGAGAGCAAATAAATTGTGAATTATTTAGAACAGTTTTATTTCTCGTCTAATACGACTAATAGATTTAGTCGGTTTGAGGAGAAATTAAGCTAAGTTGTAAAGTATACAGTCGAACATTTTTTGAAGTTTGTTCAAATTAATTAGTTAATATAATTTATAACAATTAATGAATTATTAGAAAAATTTCAATTAACCAACTATTTAATAAATTCTTAAACTAAACAAAATTAACTAATTTAGTTTTATATTTCTTTTTATTGTTTTATGTACAAAAAGGGGGGTGTGCTTTATTATTAATTAGTAATTTTAGGGTGTAAATAGTAATTGGGCTGGCCCAATAGGTTTAAATCCGTGTGAGTTAGGTATTACGCAGGTGTATGGGTTATGGTGCGCACGCAGATACGGAGCGTTGGATCGATGGCTAGTGGAATCTAATGGTCTGCATGTGTTTGATCAAAGAGGGTACATAGCAAGGGCGACGCACAGGATCAAAGTCCTTGTGCTTGCCAAGTGGCCGTAAGGGGCCAAGTGGCGTTCGTCTGGGACGCATGGGGATGTTAACGCACCAAAAAAAACCCTCCTTTCCAATCTCATTTCTCTCTTTTCTCTCTCTCTAGCTTCCTCTCTCTACTTCGCTCTCTCCTCTCCCCTCAAATATCACAAAAGAAAACCCCAAACCACCGGTCGGAAATCGCCTCCGCCGGTGGCTCCGCCCCTGACCACCGTTGAAACCCAGTTCAAGATGAAGATTCCGATGAATCTTCATCTCCTCCGCCCCATATATTCAACAACAACCCAGAATCAAACACACAAACAACCCATATCCCAAAATAAACCCATATTCATACCATAAATCCCAAATTAACATGCAATCGACTCAACCGGAAAAAAAACAGCACACAAGCATGCAAATCTCTAAGCTAAGTGATAGATCCGGTTACCTTGTGTTCTTGATTTCTGGAACGTGTAAGCTCCTCTCCTAATCCCCTCCTCTGTGTGTGATTCGCAGGTACGAAGAACAAGCGGCGGCGGCTAGGGTTCTCCAATAAAATTTTCCCGATCCTCTTCTAATTCTTCTTCTTTTTCTTTTATAGATTAGGTTTTGTTTTAGATTTAGAAGGATTAGATTCGATTATTATTAGTTTGATTCGATTGTAACATTATTCAGATTTAATTCAATGTAATATCATTTGATTTAATGAAATTGGTTCAGATTTTATTTTAATTTTGTTAAACTTTGATTCGATTCTGAAGATTTGATTGCCTTGTGATTTTGATTTACGTTTTGATTATGTTCTTCTGGGCCTGGGTGATTCAGAATTGATTTAGGGTTTCGTTGTTGAAGGAGCGGCGGCCGTGGCTTAGGGAAGATTAGGGTTTCGTTTGGGGAAGGAAGGAGATGAACAGGACTCGGGTCCTCCTGACCCGGTCCATTAACCCGCGTGCCTGACCCAATTACCCAGCCCAATAACCATGTTTTTTTTGTTCAGACTCACTTAACAAAACAAAACAAAAAACAACTTAATATACTTTATTTAATTAATCAACTAAGTGATAATAAACAAAAAATACATTTAATTAATTAATTACATAATAATTATTAACGATTTTTTTTTATGATTTTTTTTTAAAAAAAAAGCAAGTAATTAATTTGTAATGAGAAAAATGGACCTATTGGGCTAAAAAAATGTCCTAAACACACCCCTTTATTTCCTTGTGAGGTACAAAAAGAAAAAGAAGCCCAATTGAATCTAGAGAATTCGCCTTTCACACTATTTTTATTTTAAGTCAATTTATACAGGAATTTTATAGGAGAGCGAGTTTGATAATAGATATATCCAACCCTATGGCTCCTAATTTTTAACTCCATTAATAAATAAAAAAAGGAATTAAATCGGGTAAATTTTGGGGTATGACATTAACCAATTAAGACAACATATTCAAATTCACAATTATAATATGATCACATCACAACAAACATCTCATCATCACGTCATAACAAACATCGCATCATCTCAACAATCCAAGCACAATTCAAATGCAATTCAAATGTGACTCGAATGTGACTCAAACTTATGCACATGCATGTGGTACCATTGGAGTAAACTCCCGTCTCAAACAGTTTGCCATTGGGCCGTCTCAAACATTTGCCACAAGGACCGTCTCAAACATTTGCCACAAGGGTCGTCTCAAACAATGTAATGGATGCGACTCAATGATGCACATCCACAAACACAACTTAAACCACTTAATCAACTTAAACGACATACTCAACTTAAATAACATAAGCAACACAAACAACTTTAGCAACACGTCATGCAACGTCTCAAACAAACCAACTCAATGCCAAGGTTCTATGGCAATAACCTTATCATTACTATCATAGTAATTCATCACGTCTCAATCACGTCTTTAAGTCATATCATCATACAACAAATATTCAACTCATACTTATCAACACAATACAACTTATCAATAGTGACCATAGGGTCTACAACAACAAATTCGTCATGTTACGGCAACAACAACAATTCAATATATTACATCAATTAGCATATATTCATTCACACTCATCATGAATATCATATCACATATCATGCCAACAATATTATTATCAATCAACACCAATTCACATATTACATAAATACGATTCAAGTAACATGTTATCACTCACATATAAATCATATTCATAGTATTTACCAATTCAACATCTCATTATACATGTAGTAAACAATTGCCAATACATTTGTGCACATCCTCATCAATTTATTACAGTATACAATATTAATAAATTACAACTTATCGTATCAACACATGTTATTCACATTTCATCAAGCTATAACACATATTCACAAACATACATGTTATTAAAACAACCACATCATAATTAAAACATCAAGTAATCGTTTTCCACAAGAACATTCAAATAACACATATTCATTCACACACATCATGAATATTACACCACATAACATGCCATCACAATGTTATTCACAATTACATGTTAACAACATCATAATTTATTCATCACGTTCTAACCATTCTACTTCTATCATATAGATAATTTCATTAGCTTCCCAACGCTTCGAACGACGCATAAAACGGAGTTACGGATCAAAAGTTACATCATTTCAAAATTTGAACAAGTTTTACACAAACAGGTCCGCTTAGCGACCTTCAAGCGCGCTTATGGAAATCAAATTTCAATAACCCCGCTTCAAGTAGACTGAAACAGAAGCGAACCTTTGCTGAGCTCCGCTTAGCAGACCACCAGCGCGCTTCAAGCGGGCTAGAGCTCCGCTTAGCGAGCTCGCGAATTTTTCCAAATTTAGCAGCATCCGCTTAGCGGCCTGAGCCTGCTCAGCAGACGCGCGATTATGCAGAAAAATAACAGAGCGAATAGACCTGCATAATCCCACTTCCACCATCCAAAACTCATTCCAAACATCAATTAAACACATATAATCACAACATCTAACATCATTCATATCAATCATCATTCAAAACATGTTTTCAACCACAAATTCATACAATTTCATCATAAACCCTAACAATACAAAACTATGAAATTGAAAGGTTAAAGGTTGAACATGATTCAGAACATCATCCACTCATCTAAACCTCTAATAATACATCAAATTCTTAGCAAACCATTTACCAATTTTGAACATTCATCAACATTGCAATTCTTTACACATTCATGGATTCCAATTATGAGACCTAACTTCTACCATACCCATCATCATGTCAACCATTAGAGAGTAAGAAACCCACCCTTACCTTAGAAAAAGCCGTATCTTCAATAGAGTCATTCATCTCTTCATGCCATAACTTTCTTCTTTCTTCCTTTCTTTCTCTTCTTTTTCTTCTTTCTCTTCTTTTTCCACACAATAAGTTATGAGACCAAACCTCTAAAACCCTAACTCTTACTATTCATTCTCACTAATGGGCTTAACCCATAGTCCATCCATTGTGTTATATTCCTTCCACTTAGGCCCAATTCATAATATCTCTTTAATTACTCAATTAAGTCAAATAACACATATAAATAAATAACCACACAACATAACTGAATATTAATTCCAATAATATTCCACATCTACCATCGATCCATAGCTTAAATATACCGACTGGCGAATTCATAATCCTCCGACTAATTTGACCACAACTTAACTGCACAAATTAATACATTAATCCAAATTACGCCTTTAGAATAATACTGATAAATCCCGATTTCGACTAATTCCAACGAATAAATCCTTGATCAATTTAATTAAATAATTAATTAAATTCGGGGTGTTACAGTGTCACTCGTACTTCTAACATATTTGATTTATTACATGCTGATATTTGGGGACCATATATCACCCCCTCTATTTTTGGCCATAAATATTTCTTTACACTAGTGGATGACTTTAGTCATTTTACATGGATCATTCTCATGCAAACATTGTTAATGAAAGAAATAACGAAAGAAAGAAATGATGGAGCTTGAGAAGAGATGATGGAGTTCCAAAACTTGTTAATGGAAGAAATAATGTTTTCAAGTTTCATTTATGAAAGAAATTATGTTGTAGGAAGAAGAAGAAGTTCGTCTAGGCAAAAAGTGAATGAACGTAGAATATTATATATCTTGGAAAAACAAAATTGGGCAACTTTTCACCATGGATAGAAGTATCTCTTTTTAGTTTGTGAGCTATGCCAGTTAAAAGTTTGGTTTGATTTGGATATTAGTGTGTCAAAATATCTCATTTTTTTATATCTTAGCATATTAAAATATCTTGTTTGGTTCATGGGAATAGTCAGTTAAAATTTCCATTTGTTAATTTGTAAGAAGTTTTGTGGCCATAACTTGTGACAAGCTCACCTCTTTAGTGGAGCTCTCAAGAGGAAACTCTTAGGGACATGAGTATGCCAAATGGTTAGGTCAAACCTGTATGAATTTCTAGTTCATGCTCTCTTTCCCTTATCTCTTTATTTTACATTCTTCTATTTTATTTATTGTTTTATTTATTTCTCTTTATATCACCTCTTTCTTTCTTTTATTTAGCTATTTTACCTCCTTTTTAATAGTAAAATTAACTTTAATAATTTTGATAAACCAAATTTTTATAGTTGGACAAAAAATTTCAAGCAACACAATTCACTTTCATCTCTTATGTTTGGAGTCAATTAGTCATCATATGACACCAGAGTCTAACTCCTAGTATAAGACTAATTGTCTTAAAAGATAGAAAAATGACTTTAAACCTTTATTCTATTTTTAACAAGAGAATTTTCATGAATACACTTCTTGGTAGGAAAGCGGGAATGGTGATGTGTATACAACTCATAACCACATGTGGAAGAAGTCATGACCACAACTTCTTATAAATTAGGTAGTCCAGAAGTTTCACGGTCAATGTGGGACGGTTAATACTTCTTTGGAACCCCTTAATTCAAGTCTATAAGCCTCTATAAATACCTCACTATAAGGATAGATGTGAGTCCATTCTCATATTCATAGAAAGCACCGCTAAATTAGAATTTCTCACTCTCGTGAATTTGTTCTAATCCCACATAAATACTATAGTCTCTGATAATCCTTATCACCTAAGGGTTACTACACATTTATAATTTTTTTTAACAAGTACATATTTCATCAAATTTTTATTTCTAAAAATGTAAATTTTTTAGTTTTGGATGCCCATGTACAATTTTTAATATTTTACTCTGATTTTACACACCATTTTATCCATTATTGTTAACTAAGCGCAGAGAAGGCATAATACAAATATAATATTCTGCATATCCATATAACTTGTTCAACTATTCATTATACAACAAATGACACCTTATATACATCAGGTGTTATCCATAACCAAAAAGGGAAAGAATAACTGAAGAAAAACTAAAGGATGGGCCAACCAATATGGGCTACATAAAAGCCCAATACCTTTAACAGCCCCTCCTCTCAAGGTGGACTGTGCAAAGTGCAAAGTCCTAACTTGGATAAAATGGAAAACAAAGATGGTTGGTGCAAAGGCTTTGTGAAAACATATTCCCATTGATTGGTGTTGGAAACAGGGAGAAGGTGGATGAGCTTAGAGTTGATATTCTCATGAATTACATGGCAATCAGCTCTATATGCTTTGTGCGCTCGTGGAAAGTTCGATTGTGTACCAAGTAAATTTTTGATTGGCTATCACAGTATAAATAGGAAGGAGATGTGAAGGAGTTATTGAGGTCGTTGAAGAGATGTTCAAGCCATTGCAGTTCACAAGTAAGGGAAGCAAGAAATATGTATTCTGCTTCAATAAAAGATATAGAAACGGTATATTGTTTCATAAATTTCCATGAAATTAGTGATCAACCTAGTAACACACAGAAACCTGTAATAGATTTTCGAGAATCTGAACATCTGGCCCAGTCAGAGTCAGCAAAAGCATGCAGTTTTAGGGAGTTATTAGCAGAGAAAAATATCCTAGTAGTTGGATATGTTTTTAAGTATCTTAATAGGCGAATGATAACATGGTAATAAGGTAAAAGAGGTGTAGAGACAAATTGGCTAAGGTGCTTCACAACATATAAAATATCGGGTCTGGTGTTTATGAGGTAGATTAATTTGCCAATGAGGCTTCTATATGAGGTGGGATCATATAGAGGGACACCTTCTGAGATAGAAAGTTTGAGAGAATGGTCAAAGGGAGTAGAGTAAGGTTTTGAAGCAAGAAGCCCAGTGTCCTGTCGAGGTCTAAAGTATACTAGTGTTGGTTAAGAAAAATTCCAGAGGGGTTTCTTGCAATTTCAAACCCTAGGAAGTATCGTAGGTGGCCTAAATCTTTGATTTTGAACTTGGTGTTTAAGAAAGTTTTAACAGAGTTTATCTCAGGAAAGGAATTACCAGCATGAACCAAATCACCTACATAGACAAGTATAGTGGTGAAGGTGGTTGCAGTGGCTTTAGTGTACAAGGAATGTCCAGCTTCAAACATGATAAAACCAATGGAAATAAGAAAGGAGGAAAATTTATAATACCATTGCCTGCTTTCCTATTTTAATCCATATATGGATTTGTTGAGTTTGCACACTTTGAATGACATGATGAAACCAATGGAAAGAAGAAAGGAGGAGAGTTTATAATACCATTGTCTTCTTTCCTATTTTAATCCATACATGGATTTGTTGAGTTTGCACACTTTGGATGGGGTTGAAGCTGAATAGCCTGGGGAAAATGTCATATAAACTTCCTCTTGGAGATCTCCATGTAAGAATGTATTATTTACATCTAGTTGTGCTAGATGCCAACCTTTAAGGGCTGCTAATGATAGAAGCACTTTGATGGTGGTGATTTTGGCAACTTGTGAAAAGGTGTAAAAAATAATCAAGGCCTTCAAGTTATGTGTAGCCTCTGGCAACTAAACACACCTTATACCTTTCAATAGATCCATTAGTTATATTTTATCTTGTATACCCATCTGCAGCCAATGGAAATTTTGCCAGGTGGTAGATTAACAATAGACCAAGTTTGGTTGTCCACAAGAACCTGTAATTCAGCATTCATAGCACGAGTCCAACTGTTAAATTTACTTGCTTGAGCAAAGGTTTTAGGTTCAAGGTTTGAGGAAATGGCACATCAAAACTATTTATAGGCAAGGGTGCAGTTAGAGTAAGAGAGAACAAAGGAGAAAGGATAAGGAAGAGTGGAGGAGTGGTTATAGAATTAGGATGTTATTGTTTTGGAGACAATGGTCATTATCCATTAGGTTATGGATGTTTTGGTGGTTATTGTTAGTTTGAGGTGTAGATAGGGGTAGATCTGTTGCAAGAACATTGGTAGGGTATGCTGTAGACAGGTTTTTTTGGTGAAGGGTCAACAAAGAAATTAATATCATCTAGACTCATAATGGGGTTGGAAGGGTTAGGGAGAGAGGTAGTAGGAGTAGAAATGGATTTTAAAGGGAAGAGAGACTCATAGAAGGTGACATTTCTATATTCAAATAGTTGATGATTGGATAGGTCATAGAAAATAAAACCTTTGTTACCTTCTTGGTAACCTAAGAAAACAACTTTTCTAGCTCTTGTGTCGAATTTTGTTCTGTGAGCTTGCATAGAAGTAACATAGGATAGGAAGCCATAGAGTTTCAGGTGCATATACGAGAGAGGATTGTTAAATAGAAGCTCATAAGGATTCTTGAATTTAAGTAAGGGGGTGGGTAATCTATTGATAAGGGGTATAAAGTGTTGAGCAAAAAACTTCCACATGGACAAGGGTGTGTTATAGTGAAAGTGGAGAGATCTAGCAACATTCAAAATGTGTAGGTGTTTTCTCTCCACCACACCATTCTGTTGGTGAGTTTCAGAGCAAGATTTGTGATTGAGAATTCCTTTGGATATATATGAGAAAGGGGGTGAGGGTTAAGAACTCAGCTCCATTGTCTGTTCTAAGGCATTTTAGTGTGGTGGTAAACTGATTTTCAATGTAAGCTATGAAATCAGTTAGGCCAACTTTGGTTTGATCTTTAGTTTTAAGGAAAACAACCCATGTGTATCAAGTATAATCATTTACAAGAGTTAAGAAATATTTATGGCCTAAAATAGAAGTAATGGAGTAAGGATCCTATAAATCAGCATGCAAAAGTTAAAAATGTGCAGTAGTAAAAGTATTGCTAGAAGGAAAAGATAGCCTTTTTGTTTAGAATTTTGGCAGGAATCACAAGGGGCCAATGTTGGCTTACAATTGATGAAAGGAAAAAGTTTAGAAATAGCTTTTAAGCCTATATCAGAGACATAGCCTAACCTAGAATTCCAAAGAGTATAAGAATCATTTTTCAATGGAATTACAAAGGGTTGGGGAAGTATGAGACTCAAGGATGTACAAACCTCTTTGGAGATTAGCTATACCAATTGTTAGCTGGGAAGGATTCTGCATAATGTGACAGGTATTAAAGTGAAACAAGAGGTGACAATTAAGGCCAGTGGTTAATTTGGCTACAGAAACAAGGTTAACAGTGAAACTAGGTATGTATAACACATTGTGTAGTGAGGGAGGGGGAAGAGCTATGCTACTAGAAATACTAGCTGTATGTGTGAGCCATTAGGGAGGGTAACAAAGATATGATTAATGTTCTGATAAGTGATAAAACAAGTTAGGTTATAGGTGATATGGTATGTGGCTTCTGTGTCAAGAATCTAGAAATGAAAGGACTTACCATTTGCGACAGCTAGATTGATTGTCATGGCAATGGGTGTGCTGGTGATGGAATTGCTGGCAGGCTGGATGTTTGATTGCTGAAGAAGTGCTATGATGCTATCATACTGATCTTGTGTGAAGCCATAACCTGGAGATGTTGAAGGAGGAACTCCTTGTTCAGAAACATTGTTGGCAGATGAAGGATTTCTGGTCTAATTTTTGAATCCAAGATGGTAACCATGCTTGACAAAACATGTGTCAACCGCGTGGTTAGTGCGGCCACAATGAGTGCAGATCCTATTTGGCTTAGAAGAGGGTGCTTTGCCTTTGTAGTTAGGGTTATAGGTCTTGTTGTTGCTTTGAGAAGGATTGGAATTAACCTGTAAAATAAAAACAGGGACAATCGAATCCATAAAAGATAAATCCGTAGAAGGAGCTAGCTCACGTTCTTGTTGAATCATCAAAGAAAATACACAGTCGGCATCTGGCAGGGGAGTCATCATCGTGATTTGGGATCTTGAATTTGGGAATTTCTCATTGAGGCCTTTCAATAATCGTATCATAGTCTTGTTCCTGATAAGTTTTCATCGATAAATCGCACCATAAGTGCAGGGAATGGCACATGACTAAGATTGAATGGGACAATGTGATTCTAATTCATCCCAATAGACTCTGAGTTGCGTAAAATAGTCAGAAACTGTGAGAGTACCTTGCCGGAAACGATAAACATCTTCTTGTATATCAGAGATACGGAAGATATCACTCTGCGAAAACCTCGTGCGGGGATTTGTCCGAACACCACCAACTAGCTGTTTGGATCCAAAGAACAGATTTGGCGATTGATTCATTGATGGAGCGAAAGAGCCACGCAAGAACCATCATGTTGCATTTTGTCCATGGCGCAAGAAGAGGATCAACGGGTGGTGGTTTAGGAAGACTGTCATCGATGAAATGCTGCTTATTCTTGGAGATAAGGGCGATTTCCATATAACAAGACCATGTATGGAAGTTCTTGGAATCAAGAAGAGGAGAAACAAGGATGAGAACTGGATTTTCATTGGGATAGAGGTAGTAGGGATTCACAGAGTTGGTGGAGAAATCAGAGTAGAGATTAACCATTGAGGATGAAAGGTTGAAAACGAAGGAAATGAGAATAAGATAACAATGTCTATAGTATTGCTATTGATACCATGTTAACTAAGCGCAGAGAAGACATCGTGCAGAGATAATATTCATTATACAATAAGATATACATCAGGTATTGTCCATAACCAAAAAAAAGATAGAATAACCGGGAAAAAACTAAAAGATGGGCCAACTAATGTGGGCTACATAAAAGTCGAATAACTTTAACAATTATAATTCTCGTTGTAATTGCAAGTTCTTTGTATATTTACATTTTAGAGATTAGCAACAACAATTTAGAAGATTTGTAAAGAAAAAAATTGCTTTGTTATTTGATGAAAAAAAGACAACCCGTGAAAATTTTACAATTTTTATTTATTTTTTTGTTTTGTAAATTGATTTTGATGAAATATGTTGTATATACGGAGATATTTTCATTAGAATTATATGTTGTTTTCATTATTTTTTGTTGTTGTGATTTACAATATGACAAAACTTAGGTACAATTCTTTGGGTGTGGTTCTTGCTATTTTCCAATAAAAAGGTGACAAGTGTATAATTTCTTCTTACACCTATGCAAATTTGTCCTATTTTCACTCACTAAATCATATTTATGTATATTTGTCATATTTTCATTGGAAAATAGTAAAAATACACCTAAAAAATTGTACCTAAGTTTAAGTCCTTTACAATATTCATTATCGTAAAATATATTGTATATATGTAGTTGTTTTTATTAGAGCTATATGTTTTAGAATCATATGTACAATAGTCTTTAAAATAATATGTACAATATTCACTAAAATCATACGTTTGTGTGTGCCTATAAACCATATGTCTAGTGACTTGAGTTGCAAACAGATGTAACTACTAGGTGACTTGAGTTTGAAACATAGCCATTTTCGAAAGCGTCCATTTTCGAAAGCGTGCAAAAAAAAGACTACCCCTCATAGATCAAAATTTAGCAGAAATAAATTATAGTTAAATAGCGCATCATAAAATATTTATCAGGTTAAATTGTAATTAAATAAAATCTATTTGTTTTGTATTGGTTAAACTTTAGCTATCATACATCGAGATTCCAAAAACATGAGACGACTTAGGTTGGAAATGTTTGTAGAATTCTAAAGAGGGTGGCAAAATCGGACCCATATATCGAACATGTTAGGTTTACCTACACTTTTTCAAGGGACGGAACAAGGATTTAGACGTGTATCATCTAATATCTTGCTCCACACTTCTTTTTCGCGCAATTTTGCAAATGCGGGTATTAATATAAATTTTATTAGTTTTATAGTTTATAAATGTACTGTCCCCTGACTAGCTTGATTTGCCCTATCTTTTTTTTAGGCAGCACAAATATTTAACTATATTTTTTTCACCCATTTATACAAATTTTTGTATGAATGATATAAATGAGATAGACATGCTCGTTTGTCATTAGAGTGACTTCATGTGATTTTATTTTAATTTTGATATAATAATTTATATTTCTTTGTTTGCCATCCCTCAAGTGTGATTCTATTTTAATGTGGCTCAACAAATTTTGAGTGACAATGTTGGCCGTACACGGCTAGCATAGTTGCTACGTACACATATAACAAATACGCACTAGCAAAGACAAAAACATGGTTGCCAAAGTTTACGCCATTCTTTCGCAAATAACACCAATTTTTGTGTTCTTGAAATGTACTTGCTTTGTCTAATTGTGATATATATAAATGTTGCTTGTTTCTTCTATCTCATGACGTGTTTCTGACTCCTATTTTTTTGTAAGGGACTTCTTTTTCCAATTTCATATATTGTTATTCAAAGTCCTTTTCATTTTATTTATAGCAAACTAACTATTTATGTCTCATTTGTCTTCACTTGTTTAATAAATAAAATTTAAATTGTCATAAAAACTATTTAATTAAATTAGTCAAATTTAAATTATCACAAATAACTATAAATATGATACATTGGGATATATATATATATATATATATATATATATATATATATATATATATATATATATATATATATATATATATATATATATATATATAAATTGTAAAATAGACATTTAAATATATTTTAAGATTTATTTAGCCTATTTAAAAATAGATAAAAATGATTATTTATTAGATTTCATGTAAATCAAATTTTTAATTAAGTTTTAAATTTGACGAAACTTTTATATATATATATATATATATATATATATATATATATATATATATTATAAAAATTGTAAAATAGAAATTTAAAAATATTTTAAGATTTATTTAGCCTATTTAAAAATAGATAAAAATGTTTATTTATTAGATTTCATGTAAATCAAATTTTTAATTAAGTTTTAAATTTGACGAAACTTTTAATAGGCAATATACTAGACTCGAGTCTAAAAAATTGACTTCATATTCTAAATCTATTGCTTTTAAATTCTGATTAGACTTGACTTGGTTTATTCTCACCTTTCTCTAGCAATATAATAGTTATTTATATGTTATTTTTATGAAAAAGAAAATATATTAATGTACACTGAGTTTTATTTATTTTTATAAAATTTGTGAAAAAATAAATCTATATGATAAAATAATTATGATGGATGAATGTATAAAATTTAATAAATAACCATTAAGTTTAATTCTTATTAGAAAAAATATTTTTTTTAATAGATTTTTAGTTATCAATCAATCGTTTTTAAGAGAGCAAATGATTGCAAGATAAGTCAAAGCTTAGTCTTTCTTTCGAGCTTTAAAGTTGATCATTATAATTTGGAAGTTATTTTTCTGAATCTTAGAGGGTTGATTCAGCTGGTTTCTAAGCTTGGTCTTTTTCTTTTTACTTTAAACTTAGTCAGTTTAATTTGGAGGTCTTTTATTTTTTTTTATGTTGATGGTACCTTAATGTTGGCCGATCCGTCAGTCAAGACTTTCTGGACTATTAATGCTATTTTAAAGGGGTTTGAGCTTAAGGTCTAGGATTTAGGATTTAGAGATAAAAACTCTTGATGGGTTTTTTTTTGTCTTTGGTCTTATATTTTATCTCCTTGTTACGGTGTTGCTGGTGTATTATCTCGTTGTAGGGGTAGATCCACTTGGTGGAAGGGAGTATATTTACTTCCAAAAAATGATACTCCGAATCAATTTGAGTTGGGTTTAACTAAAAAGGTTGGGTCTGGTCTCTTAACCTTTTTTAGAGAGATCCTTGGTTAGATAGTAGTCCCCTTAAGAATTGGTTTTAGAGACTTTTCTCTATTTTCAAAATTCAAAATGGGATTGTCAGTGAGGACGGAAGTGATTAGGATATGATTATTTGGAATATTAGATGGAGACACTTGTTTTTTATTTATCAAGAACCTTTGTTTGATGAGCATTTCTCAATTCTTCGAGAGTTCAACTTTAGTGAGACGACTGAGAAGTGGATTTTGAGACATAATAAAGATAACTCATTCTTTGTCGCGTCTGTCTATCGGATCCAAAATAATTGTGTTTTAATCTCTATGAAAAATGTTGATAACATGTTTTATTCTCTTCCTACAATATGGGATTGTTAGTTCCTTTTAAGGTAGTAGTTTTTTTTTTTGGAAATTTTTCTATATTATGTTTCCTTCAAAGAAAAATTTATTCAATTAATAAAGTCATCACCGATTAGGAGGAAATCTCTTGTACCCTATGCGAATTAAGTTGATTTGGTTTTTAATTTGTTCCCGACCTGTAGTGTGGTTTTTAGTATATGATATAAGATTCTTAGTGTGGTTTCTAAATTGTAAGGTTTGACTTTGAGTTTTTTCCTTCTTTAAGTCTCAAATCTAAATTTAAGTCTAACTTTTCTAAAGAGCCAAATTAAACCCTCCAAAAAATTAGATAAGTAAAATTTGCTTATAAAAGAGATTCCTAAATCTAAAATTTAAAGAGCCAAATTACACACTCTAAAAAATTAGATAACTAGAATTTGCTTATAAAAGAGAGTAAAATAATGTATACTTATTAATTAAGTATAATTAAACTTTAAAGCTTGAACACATGATGAAGAGGAGTAGATTACTTAATTGATTTTGTTGATGAAGTCACACATGCATAACCATGATACAATAGAATCACTACTCCTTGAAACTATCATCATGATTAATTCATGCACTTCACATTTTTAAGAGTATATTATCATATTATCATACATTATATATAATATTACCACACAATTCACACCACAACTCCTAACTCTATAGCTTCCACATTTTTCTCTTGCTTCTCATTTTCATCTTCCAAACCCAACTTCTTCACTTGAAGTTGTTGATTAATTTCCTCAATAATATCATCATTTTCATCTAATGGAAATGGAAACACATCACAAGACCCCAAACCCAATGGATTCACAACAACAATACTTATCCCTTGATCTTGCTCTTCATCATTCTTACCACCATATCTTGAGTAATAAACATATAACACCATCTGAATTATCCCCAATAACAATCCAACCACATTAGGAAGCTGCCAAAAAAATTTGTTAATTAGATGATAATTCTAATTAATAATTATTTAATTAATTTAACTAAATATGCATATACTTACATAAATGCACATATCCTTTTTAAAGAAACCATATCCAAACCATATAATGGCACTCAATGTAAGGAAAAGTGACAAATTGAATGGCATATACTTTACACTTCTTGTTTTAACAACTCGTACCTACACATTAATTAATAATTAATAACATATAACTAATATAGAAATTAATTAAAATTATTATAATTATATATTTACTTACCACAATGCTTAGAGGTGCTGCAAACACACTCACTGACATAGCAACACAAATCCATCCAAGAACTATAGCTTTATAGTCTTTAGGTATAGCAAATGTTGTGAGCAAGTAGATCAAGGTGAATAAAACAACATTCATACCCACAAATTGTATTATGGTTGATTTCTGCAATTAAAAAAAAATTAAACACATAATTATGTAACAATTAATGGTGAGTACTTGTTATATATTAATTAATAAAAATAATAATTTATGAACTAGAATTTATTTATTTATTTACCCTTGCATGTCTAGGGGCATAGACTATATACATGACACAGTAGATAACTTCTATGCCACATCCAATTGTGTTGATGGAAATGATGTAAAAAGAACTTGTTTTCATAATTCCATAGAATAGCCAAAGCATACAACTGAATAATGCTACCACATATGGTAGTGACTTGAAGCCTTCAGTGCATTTATTTTTGTATATTCGGTAAAAAGTTGGCCTACAATAATAATAAATACATAAATAAATAAATAAATATATAAATAAATATATAAATAAATATATAAATAAATAAATATATATAAAATGATGTTAAATATTGAATTACAAACTTGAAATAAAATGGGAATATTTAAATATTCTTACACTGGAGCTAAGAACACCATGCAGGAAATGAGGTTACCTATTAATCAAAAGAAAAATATGTTAATTTTTTAGTTTGAGTGTTAGAAAAAGAAGAAAAAAAATGGAGAGAAAGAAAAGTGAAAGAAAGAAAGTGGAGAGAAAGAAAATGTATATGTGTTACCTAGTATACCAAAAATTTTGGCTAAACCAGGGTAGGCTTCCAATGGAATGAGAGGCATGATTCTGTTGTTGGTGTTGTTGTTGAGATTTTTGATAGAGAAAAAGCTAGCACAAGTTTTAGGGTTAGGATTTGGGAGAGGAAAAACCTAGGGTTTGGTTTTTCTTCCAAATCAACCCCTCAATCTCATGCAAGCTAGGTAGTTCTGAATGAAGAAGAATTGATGAGAAAGTGATGCTATATATACATATAAGGACATGGAGTGAGAGAGATAAAAAAGATGAAAAGATGAAAAAAAGTGAGGAAAGAATAAAAAAAGAAAAGGGAAAGGTAAACAGAAAAATTTGGATGTATTGTTATTGTTGTTGAAGGTGGTGATATTCATGTGTGATTGAGTCATTCAGGGTTCATGAGGGTTTGTTGTTTTTAGTAGGTAGCGTACCACAAAACCATTTCCTTTATTGATGACTATTTGACACATCAATAGTGTATATGTCATAGGTCAAAATAATGATGATATTAGAAAATTTGGCAAAAAAGATATAGTAAAAATGATAAAATATTTTGACAGTTGTTCGAAATGAAAGTTATTTTTGTCTTTTGTATGACGGAAGAGTTGAATGAGTTTATCGTAATTTTGACGTTTAAATTTAAGATAATCTTATTTAAACTCACGTTTTTCGATCTATTCTATAGTTGGTAGATATAGCAATCACACCGACTCTTTATTATTGACATCTATGAGAGATTGAAATCACAAAATTTTAGAAAAGGGTGATAAAACGTGTTGGGTTTGCAGTTTTTGTTTGAACTCGCCCCTACTTTGTCTACCCGCCCATTTTTGTAGTGTGATTTGGTCTAAATGAAATGGGCATGAACGTTTCTACTTTTTAGATTTTAAGAGTGGTCAAACGAGTTGCGTTAACCAAACAACTCGTTTATCATGTTATTTTAGCAAGCAAATACAGTAAAAATGATAAAATATTTTGACAGTTGTTCAATATGAAACTTATTTTTGTCTTTTGTATGACGAAAGAGTTGAATGAGTTCATCGTAATTTTGACGTTCAAATTAAAGGTAATCTTACTTAAACTCATGTTTTTCGATCTATTCTATAGTTGTTAGATAAAAATCACACCGACTCTTTATTATCATTATCGACATTTATGAGAAATTGAAATCACAAAAGTTTAAAAAAGGGTGATAAAACGGGTTGGATTTATAATTTTTGTTTGAACTCACCCCTACTTTGTCTATCCGTCCATTTTTATAGTGTGATTTAGCCTAAATGAAATGGACATGACCGTTTCTACTTTTTAAGTTTTAGGAGTCGCCAAAGGGGTTGCGTTAAGCAAATAATTTGTTAATCCCGTTATTTTTTATAGAGCAATTCCAATTTTCTAACCCACACCATATACTTTGTTTGTCACGCCCACCTTAATTAACAGGTTTCGCCACCATGGAACTAGTTTTTTACATACTCTTTTTTAATATTAAAAAACATATATTCAATTAATTTTAAGTTTAATTAACCATATTAATATAGATTGTACATCTTCATCTCGGAATCTTGTTTTTCTTTAAAGAATCTAAATGATTTATCAATCATTAAAAATCAACAAGTACATATACTTTATAAAAATTTCTTTGTACGTAAAAGAACACTTTATATCTTTCTAAATTTTAGATAGCTAATATTATTGACAAGTAAACATCAACACAAAAATAGATTTAAATAAACCTCAATAGAAAAACTAATTCCATTTGTAGAAAAACTCAGAGAGTCACGCGTGACAATTATTTATAGTAATCTAGCCTAACCATACTTTGAGATTAATCATAAACTCTAGAATATGCAATTAGTCTCTAATCTTGTAATTAGTGTTATAGTAATGTTGTTTTTTATCTTAAAGACAGTACTATTATATTTAGTAAGTGTAGGGGAACATTGTAGTAGCTATAGACTATAGCCTAAATAATTTTAATTTTTTGTTACAAAAGATATGAACAAGGTACGAGAAATTGTAGATTCACATGAAATGTTTCATAAACAAATTTGATACCTTAGTTTGCTTCCAATCACAAACAAAATTAATTCAAGAACACTACTTTGAAAATAGGTGTACGACCTAGGCTTAACATAAATTTATGTAAGGTTATATATTTATTGAAATAGAGAAAATTTAAATTTATATTAATATTTTATTTATCTAAAAATACTAGGCTGTAAGATAAAAAAAATAATAATTAGGTCTACAAAACCACTTATTTAAATAAATATGAGTATTAATTTTTTATAATAATAATTATTATTATTATTATATTAAATTTATATCTTTTATTAATTTATAAATTTGTTAATCTTTAAAAATTTATGATTATTAACTAATTTTCAGATATTTAATTTTATATTATAAATGAGTATTATATATATATATATATATATATATATATATATATATCAAAAATATTACGTGAAATATTAAAATGAAATTTAATATTATTTTATTAATTCTTAAGTATATTTATCATAACATGTTAAAATTTTGTTTTTAAAAATACCATATTCAAATCGAATTAAATTTATGATATATCACAAATCAGATTTAAAGTTTGAATATTTTAAACAAGCTTGACCATTTAACTTATATATCAAATTAATCACATGAAATTTTTTATAAAATTTTGATTAATTATATATTTAATTAAATATTGTTTTAAATATTAATTAAATTAATCATTTATTCAACTAAACTAATTGTAATTTTGAATTTAATTAACCGTAAATATATATATATATATATATATATATATATATATATATATATATATATATATATATATATATATATATTAAAAATGAGTGTTTTAATATGATTTCTTCTTACAAATTCTAATTGAACATGACATGCTTGGTCCATGATAGGCTTCTACGTGTACTTCTCACACTTTCTTTGCCGTTGTGTTGATGAATTGTTGTGATAGTGTGAACTAGCTAGTTGTTGTTTTTGAGTATAAATTGAAGTTTTTCGTGTTTAAGAGTCTTCTTTTCCATTTTAAGCTTCCATTCTTTTCCTTGCAATTATGCAAAAGGTTAGAGTAAGACAAACTATAATCAATTATTATTTTCTTGTTTTACAAGTACTTCTATGTCAAGATAGAATCTGTTTTCAAATCAAGTAACTACCTATATATAGCTCCATTCAATTTGTTGCCGTATCCATTCAATTTGTTGCTCAATGATTGGGGGATTCATTTCATTGCTTGCGCTCTTGTTTAATTTATTTTCCCAATTTTATTAAAAAGAATATATTGTATGATTAATGATGATGTGTGTCTAACCTCAATCATAGTCAAACACTCCATTAATTTCGGGCTTGATATGTGTGTGTATGTTTGTGGTTCTTATAGTTTTCAATTCGTTAAGTAATGTTTTTCATACATTTTCAATTAAGCAAATTTAACTAGTCCCAAAGCAAATTTATATTTTATTATAAATTATTTTGAACTTTTCACATATATTAAAAAACAAGGGTTAATAAACTTTTTATCCCTCTATATATCTCAAACTTCGTTTTTAATCCTTCTAAATTTTTTTTAAAGAATGGTCCTCCTAAAATTTTAAATTTAAATTTTTGGTCCCTCCTGCAATTTAGCGACAGTTTTTACAATTTAGCAACGGTTTAAGCGATTTTTTTATTTTAGCGACGGAATTAGAGACATTTTAGCTACGATTTTGTCATGAGGGATCAAAAGTTAAAATTTAAAATTTTAGGAGGACTATTCTTTGAAGGAAAATTTTAGAGGGACTAAAAACGAAGTTTGAGATATTTAGAAGGACCAAAAAGTTCATTAACCCAAAAAATAATAATTATTATATAAAAATGAGAAATTATAAAGGTTTTTATAAAATTGTCCTTCATTAATGATATGTGGAAGATAAATTTATATAATTAAAATGAGAGAGAATAATAAATACATAAGAATATAATAGAAAAATATCATTAATTATTCATTGAAATTGTAAAGTAATTTATATTTGAAAAACGGAGGGAGTAATACTTTATTCAATTGTTCACAAATAAAATTGTTTTAAGAAATATTATCAGAATCCTTGTTGAGATCAATCCGATTAAAATTTTTGGTTTTAGTTCAATTGAGATTGAATTGTTTGATTAATAATAAATAAATTTTTTTTATTATATTTTTAAGAAAAACTAAAAAAATATATTAAACCAATTTAACTTTTCAAGACGTTCAACTCAGAATTTTTTAAATAATTATTTTTTTAAAAAAAACCCCTAAATAACCATGTTTTCAAATTAACATCTTTCAGAAAAAATTCGTCACAGAGAATGTGTCACTACCTGTAACGCATGCTCTTTAATTTAACCTTAGGCTCCATTGCCTATAGTGCATGTTCATGTGTCATGCTAATGACAATGGCGTGTGCATGTATGGATTAGGAGCATGCGCCACTCAGCATGGCTCCTATGTTGTTTTGGATTTTGTTTTTTGTTTTTAAATTATTTTAACAATAAAAAAATAATTAAAAAAATAAAATAATTGGAAAAAAAAATTAAATTATAATATTATTACATAATGATTAGAGAGAATTTTAATGATTCGGTCGATCCAAACGGCTTCATATGGCGGCCCATGTGCTTGCCTTCGAGGTCTCACCCGATTTTTCTAAGGTGTTTAGGGTCTTTTAGTATTCGCATGAGCCTGTGGTGTTTGGTGCGATGGTCCTAGAATATTAGTGTTATCTAACAAATTGTCGATCATATCTCCCAGTCGTCGGTGCCACTGTAGTCGAGTTTAGTGTCCATGTTTTCGTAGTTAGGTCGTGTTGGTTGGGTCACGTGTGGGCGTGTTGGTTGGTTGAATTGGGACATTGAATCGTTTTGGGAATGAAGCAATGGTTCTTTTGGTGTTTGAAAGACATGTGGTGGTTAGATGTTGTGCTGAAGGAAAACTGTGATACAATGCGTAGTGGAAAATAATTTCAATTAAAAAAAAGTACATGCGTGTAAATGTTTCCCTTGTAAGGGTAGGGAGACTCAGAGATCTCAGTAGATATATTACACGTTTGAGGGTGAGGCCTATCCCACGACGGCAGGTAACTCAATACGAAGGTTTTTTAGGCTGTTTTACGGACCAACTCACGTGAGGTGAGAGATCCTCCAGTTGGTTGGCGATGCTAAGTCGTAGGCGGGCGGTTGGAGTGATGTTCTAGGGTTACTCAAAGCGGAGTGCTCTTTGAGTGGTGTTTGAATGAGTGTAAGTAAGTAAGTGTTAAATGAGAGTTGTCTTCCTCTTCTCTGAAGGATAAGGTATTTGTAGAAATTCCAGATTCCTAAGGCTTTCTTAGAAAAGGTCGCCGCTCACCCAGTCAAAAGGTGGACAGTTGAATTTATATTCCCAAAGGATACGTGGGTCAGTAGTTATCTTTACTTTCCCACTATCTAAGACATGTATTATCCCATGTTTCCTCTCTCCAAGGATGATGAAAACGTTGGGGTGAGGCAGTATCTCCCATCAAGTGACCTTGCATCGTCACCTTTTCCTAGGGTGGTCCCGAGTTGTCGCCTTAGGCAAGGTTATGTGCAAAATATAATTTTACATAGTCCCTCAGACACGAATCTTTCGGCATAGGGTGGAGTGTTTTTTACCTTCAGTTAAACGGAATATTCCAAAGACATACATTTTCCCTTATGAGGCTTTTGTTGGCCTTTGGGAAATCAGACTTTCTAGACGGCTTTGCGCCTTAACTTACGAGGCGCTGAGCTCTTCAAGAGCCAATGTTTGAGTTAAAACTGTTAGTTGGGAATATAAGTATGAAAAAGGTATAGAAGGGGGATTGAATAGACTTACCCCCTTTAAAACATATGAAAAAATTTCAATACAAAAATCAGAGTATGGTGGGTGGATGTTTAAACAACATAAGACGAAAGCATAAAGCAATGACTTGAGTCAATTAGGACATTTCAAGTTGCTTGATCAAAAAAATTTAATATCTCAACTTATATATGTTGTTTAACACAATCAACTTAAGCATGATTCAATAGGTTCAGAGCAACACAAACTTATGTCTATACAATAAACCACTACAAGCATGATCTAACCTAAATGACATACAAGTTATGCTATGATTTAACTTTTACATACAAAAAAATAAAAGTTAAAGAGAGATAGGGAAGGAAGAAAGTACACAAAGATATATAATGGTTCAACAAACCGACCTCACTATGCCTACTCCACTCTTCAATGGTTTGAAACCACTAGAAAAGATAATCAAGTCTTACATTAATTTTAAGAGGTAAAATACAAGTATTTTGATACAATAAACTATCATCAATCTGGATGCTAATAACCATATTGAATTAGCTTCATACGTATCCAGTGACAATTCCTTCTATTGATCCAGATATTCAACTCCTACAACTAGGGACGTTTGCGGTGCGGTTTGGGCGGTTTTTACGTAATAAATCATCCGAACTGTAAGAGAAAAAAGTGCGTGGTTCAGTTTGGTTTAGTTGACTTTTAGAAATAAAACCGAACCAAACCAAACCAAACTAATGTGGTTTGAGTTGGTTCGGTTGGTTCGTTTTTTTTTAATTATTGAGTTATACATACACATATAGATGACAACATAACTTTGTACTTAATCATTTATGCATTATCAAATAACAACAAAACTCATCATATTTGGATAACAACTTTCCATTTAATATACATAAATAAGATTAGATAAAAGTGGAATAAAAAATATAAAATAGTAGCATAAAACAATATCAAAAACATTATAATGAAATAGAAAAAAGACGAGTGAAAGATTAGAGAA
>NW_026705379.1:0-102089 GCF_029867415.1 Vicia villosa
GATGATAAAGAAAGAGCAAAAGAGATGAGAGATTAGAGAATAAGAGGAGCATTAAAAACGTAATTGGAAGAGGGAACAGTAGAAAAAAAAATTAATAAGATGAAAAAGAAAGATTTTAAGAGATGAGAGACTAGATAAGAAAATGTGATGTGTACTTGGAAAAGAAGATAAGTAAAAGGCGTGATACCGCTAGGCGAGATTTGAGAAGACTTAAATTAAAACCTTTAGTGTGAGGAAGGGAAAATCATTCGTAATCATAAGGTTAAGGCATAATAGGTTTGAGTTTGAGTTGGATGTGGGTTAAGTGAATGTTGGTTGTAACGTAATGCGGTTTGGTTCGGTTTGCAAATTACAAACCGCAATCCGAACTGAACCGCACGATTTTGTTAAAAAATGCCCCAAACACATCCAAGCCAAATGCGGTTTTTTGCGGTTTCGATTTGGTTCGGTTCGGTTTTGCGGTTTTGTATTAGGACGGTTTGGTTTTGAACACTCCTACCTACAACAATATCCTCTATGATCTTGATTTAATAATATTTATATCCATAATAACCTGCTCCTAGTTTTCTTTCTGCAACATTCATCCCTCGAATCCAACAAAGAATTGTCTGGGTGATTGCCAATAGCCTCAAATAATTGGATAACTTCCAAAAATATTTTTGTGACAACCTTCACATGGTTTCACCAAAGTCTTAAATGGAGTATAGAGACACTCTTCTCTCTTTGTGAATAACACATAACTAAAATTCATGTTCAATAAGTGATTCTACCACCTGATACACAAAAACATATCTTCAAAGAGAAACATTAGATCCCCTAATGTAACTTTCATCTACATCTCAAAATCAATCTATAGAGCCGAAGGTCCACAACAGCGGTTTTTGAAAAAGGTTGAAGATGATGAATAGTATCTAAAAAATATCACACATACACAACTAAAATTCACAAGATCCACATTCTAGAAGGTTAATCACAAGGTATCAACAATAAATTAGGAGTTTCTCTCTGCCCACAAATTATGAAAAACCTCTTATTCACTTGCAACTGCAAATTCTGTGAATACACAATTTATTACAAAATAGGGGTTACTCCCTCTATTTATATTTTCAAGTTGCTTTCTCCATAAGTCAAATCCCAAAACATAAAAGCCCAAAATATTTATTTAAGACCCAATTCATAATACTGTGTGAAGCTAACTGCTTCGACACTTCGACAGCTACATACAACTCGACGGACTAAACTTTTCCACATACCTTGTGTCAAGCAATAATGTAACACTCCGAAAATCTAGATTAATTATTTAATTATTTATTTAATTAATTTAGCGTGAATATGTGAGTCCTTATGAAGTATTTGATGTTTTGATGATGATTTGGTGATTTATGCGGTGTTCATGTGTGCTATGAGGATTATTGAGAATTAAGAGTATTTTAGAATAATTAGTTGGGATTATTTTAATTAGTAAAATAGAATAATATTGACGCTATAGATGATAAGGGCAATATAGTGAATTCAAGGGGCTAAGTGAGGGCAAAAAGAGGAAAACCATAATAGGGTCCAAGGGGTAAAAAGAGAAAAGGGGGAAGAGACATATTCATTAGATTATGAAAGTTGGGAGAAGCGTGAAAGAGAGAAAAGCTAGGGCACAGAGAGACAAGAGGAGCCTATGAATCTCGGTAGAGCATGAAGAGGATTCAATATCAAACTATAATTTTAAGGTAAGGGGAGTTTATCATTGTTATTATAATTGATTTAGGGTTTAGATAACTGTTGGTTATATTTGGGGTTTTTGTTGGATTGATCAACCTATGATGAAATTGTGATGAGCATGATGATGTTTTACTTTTAATTCCCTCGAGTTAATGACCTTGTTTGTACATGACAGTATATTGATGTTGATTATGATAAAGATTGATGAAATTGGTGAAAATTATTATTTGAATATATGAACGGATGAATCATTGATGAATGTATGATGTTATGACCTTTAAATAGGTGTTATAGGCTGTTATAAATTTTATATAATCATAGGGTTTCAAATTTTGAAACTGGGACTTTTTACGAAATCGAATTCGGACGTACGGAAGACCTCCAACTGTGAAAAATTGCACTTTTCTGATTTGCTCTGCTATCAGATTCGTTGGGCGAATGAGGATTCGTCGAGATAATGGTTCAAGACAAAAATAATTTTAGCTACTGACTTGATTTGCCAGGCGAGTCATCCCATTCTCCGGGCAAATATAGTCAAGATCAGTTTTTTTGTAAAAGCCATAACTTGAGTTTTCGAACTCCGTTTGATGCGTTGTTCGAAGCGTTGGAAAGTTAATGCAATGAACTATACCCTGGTAAAATAAAATGATTCATATGATGTAGTTATATAGTGTTTGTATTATGATTAGGTGATGAGACAATGTAGTGATAACATAGTAAGTATGCTCTTTGCTATGAATTCACGTAACCATGTCATGATATAACTTGATGTATGTTTTCCTTATGATGATATGATGTTATTGTGGTGATGTGTGTTTTCCTTATAACGAGATGATGAGACCATGTGGTGATATAACCATAGGTAATGCTTTCTATTATGATTTGATTTAACTATGTCTTGTCGTGACTTGACGTATGTTCTATGATGAATTGATGTTGTTGCAATGATAATGTGTGTATTATGAAGTATGCGATGTGTCATACCCCAAAATTTACCTGACATAATTTGCATCTATCAGTTTATTAAGGGCGTTCAAAATTAGGAGCCATAGGATTTAATATACCTATTATTAAATTCGCTCTCCTATAAAATTCCTGTAAAAAAAACTGGCTTAAAATAAAGCAACGATGTAAATAGCAAATTCTCTAAATCCAAAGAGCTTTTTGGTTTTCTTTATTCTCTTTTGCTTCTTAGAAAGTAGAGGGGTGTGTTTTAGAAAAGTTTAGAGCCCAATAGGCCCATTTTGCTCATTACAAATTAGCTACTTGTATTTTTATTAATCATAAACTTGTTAGTATTAGTAATCCATAAATATTAGTTTTATTGGGTTTATTAAAATTAATCAGGTTTTATATTAATATAAATTACTTAACATGTTATCAAAAAAAATCATTGTTTATTATTATTTAGTTTATTAATTAAATAGAATATATTGATTTATGTTGTTTTTTGTTAATTGAGTCTGAACCACGAAAAAAACGTTAATGGGCCATTTGCATTGCATTAGCGGGCCAAAGACTGGAGGCCCAAGTACGCGCGCGGGTTATGTGTTGGACCGGGTCAAAACGACCCGGATCCTGTTCACCACCCCCAACCTTTGCAAACCCTAGACCTCCTTCCCAAGCCAGCAGCGGCCGCCGCTCCTCCCCCAACGACAAACCCTAATTCAATCTCCGCCCAGGCCCATACGAATTGAATCACAATCAAATCATAACGAAAATCAAATCGAATCTCAATAACATTAAACATAATCAAATCTTAACAAAATAAAAGAAATTTTCTTATTAATCTTCGAATCAATTACAAAACGAATCTGAATCAAAGTTCTAATAGAAGATCTAATCTTCCTAAATCTAAAAAACCCTAATACTATAAAAGAAGAAGAAGAAGAATTAGAGAGAGGAGGGACGTTTTGCAGAAAGAACTCTTCGCCGCCGCGAGCTCGAACTCTAAGTTTTGGATCTCCGATCGTACCTGTGAACACGAAAAGAGAGAGATTAGGAGAGGGACGAATTCATTCAGAAACTCAAGACATAAGGTAATCTCTAAAACGAAACTTAGCTTAGAGTCTTGATTTGCATGCGCCGTTAGCGATTATTGTTTGAATCTGGGTACGAAATTGGGGTTAGGATTTATATTTGGGGGTTTAGGGTTCATAGAGTTTGTTAGGGTTCGTATGTTTTTTGGTATTTCTGGGTAAAAGGTTGTTAGAGGGTGTGTTGGGAAGATGAAGATCATATGATCTTCATCGGTTTTCTGGGATTAGGGGTGGTTCGCGGCAGGATTCACGGCGGTAAGGGGTGGTTAACGGTGGTTTAAAGGTTTTTTTGGGTTTGTTGAAGAACAAAAGAGAGAGTTTAGAGAGAGAGAATAAAGAAGAGAGAGAAAAAAATGGAAGAATGAGAGGGCTCCGTGTGAAGCCACCACCTTACCCCTGTCCCAAGCCGTCCGATCTACGCCATTTGGCCAATCACGGCCACTTGGCAGTGCCACGGAACATGATTCCGTATGGCCTCTTACCATGCACCCTCCATCATAAACACATGTAGGCCATGTGATCCAGTCAGATCTAAATCCAACGCTCCATGTCTGAACGCACACCACATCTCGTACACTTGCGCTGCACACGAACCAGCGGACTCAAAACTTAGTTGGGCTCAGCCCAGTAGCCTTTAACACCCCCAAAATTGCTAACTAATAACCAAATACACCCCCTTGTTAATAAAATAAATAAAATTCAATTAAATAATCTTGTTTGTTTAGTGATTTAGTGGTTAATTAATTAATCAAGATTTATTTTATTATTCTAATAACTCGTTAGTTAAATTTTTCTATTTTGTTAATGATAATTAATTATTTAAATAAACTTCTAAAGAATATTAATTAATTAATTAATTATATATTTTCACAACTTAGCTTAATTTCTCCTCAAACCGACTAAATATATTGGTCGTATTAGACGAGAAATAAAACGATTCTGATTAATTCGCAATGTACTTGCCCTCAATAATTCTCTCCTCGACCCGATCGAAACTATCAGTCGCTTTAGACGAGAGATAAAATACTTAAAAATTAAAATACAACTAATTTGCTGCCCGCGATGATCGAATCTATCGGTCTGAGTAACCAGCAATGCCAATAAATCTGTTAGCTATACCGATTGAATCCATCGATCGCCGCATCTAACGGTAACAAATTAAATCAAGGTTGTACGCCAACCTCAAAACACTCTCACCCTTCAAATCAAATTCAACTACGATAGGCTATTCAAAAAGCCTCTAAAAACAATTTCAAATCACAAATTCAACCATAAGGCGTACAACCTTGTCCCCGAACTACGTGGACTCTGATCCTCCATAAGGAGGTACGTAGGCATTTGGTAACAAGGCGAGTCTCCCCCCTAAAAATCTCAATTCAGTCTTAAACCTTAATTTTTGCCCCTTTTCACTTCATTAGCTATAAACCTTCATCTTTGAAAGTCAGCCTTTAGGAAAGGGTTGAGGGTGCCTAACACCTTCCCTCGACCTGATTATAGTAACTTACCCTGAATCTCACATTACTGCGTAGGGTTTCCTATTCGCCCTTCAGAATAGGTGGCGACTCTAAAAGTAAAATTTTTAGGGCAGGTTGCTACACGATGATGTATGATGAATGATGATGCGTTTTGACTAGCCATGGTCTTATTTATGTATTGTTGCGCATCATGCATTCATAGCATATGTCAGGACAAATAGTTCAGTGATGTTTTGAAGGATAATGATCCAATGAAGTTTGTAGGATGATCTAGTCCAGTGATGGCCTTAATCCCATAGTGTGGATTAAGTGCAATTTCTGATGTTTTCGGTTCCAAGAGGAAATTGATCCTATTGGTGGAGATCTTTGGAGAATAAAAATGACTAAGTCATCCGTGGAATTTTGGTACCACATGCATGAGTCTAATGATGTTGCATTTCATTATGTGTGGCATTGCACAATATTTAAATTAAATGATGTATGTGATTAATTCCTGAATTGTGGTGCTTTGATGCGAAGGACTATTGATTATTTTTATGCTATAGATGTAGTAAATGATGTTATGTTGTTGTTGTTCTTATGCTATAACTACTATATCTATTCCGTATGTCTTTTATAATGGCTATGATTTACTTACCCTTTCTACTTAGAAATGTTGCCTCGAAACGTGGGTAACTTACAGGTGATCAAGATTAGTGTAGGAAGCATAAAGGATAGCTCCATAGTATGTTTATTTGCTTTCCATAGAATAAAGGAAGTCTTGCTCTATTATGTAACATCGGGGTTGGGGTCGATTGATTGTGAACCTTGTGTTCATTTGTTATTATGATATTTTGTATTACTTTCATGATATTTGTCTTGTTTTTAAATCATGAAGTTATAACATGAAGTATGATGATTTTGTTGAAGTTTGAAGTACCTTTCATGGTATTTGAAATATTTTATAAAGAAATTTTGAGACTCATTTATTCCGCTGCGAAGTTTGAAATAGTTTGATTTGAAATGCCAAAGATGCTATTCATGTTTTCATGTGTTTTTACAACCTGCGTTACGGAGCAGGGCTAATTGTTATATGATGTTCTATAAAGATGTGATGCCCTTATTGGGATTTTAAATTGTTTTATTTTTCGTTGATTTACTGCAAAAATTCATGTGGGTTAGAAGGGTGTTACAAGCAACATCCTTTTTCGACACAAGGAATTACAATCTAACATACCACCTAATTTATTGTGTCTAAGCTATCTACGTTCATCATATCTCGTAGTCTTTTGAACACTTGGACCTTCACTCTTTTCTCCATGATGTCTGCAATCTATTTCTCATTTCTGCAGTGTTTCATATTCATTTTCCCTTTAGCTACCCCATCTCGAAGATAATGAAACCTCATTTCGATGTGCTTGCTTCTACCATGTGCTATCGGGTTCTTCGCTAGATTGATAGCTGACATGCTATCGATCTTCATGGTAACTGCTCCATGATCTTCTGCTTTAATCTCTTTGACCAGATTTACCATCCATATTGCTTGACATGCACAGAGGGAAGAAATTATGTACTCTGGTTCACATGATGATAGTGCCACTACTGGTTATTTTCTCGACCTCCAAGCAACTGGTGCACCACCTAGCATAAACACATAACCATATGTGGATTTTTTATTCTCAGCATTACTACACCAACTTGAATGGGAGTAACCCACTAGTTTGCATTATTTTCCCTCATCAGTTGTAGGAAACAAAATGCCATAATCGAGAGTTCCTTTCAGATACCTTAGTTTCCTCTTTGTTGCTGCTAGATGTGATACCTTTGGCTTCTGCACGAATCTACTCACCATTCCCACGTTGTATGCTAAGTTAGGTCATGTGTGACAAAGGAATCTCAATGACCCAATAAGTCTTTTTTATTGGGTTGGGTCGACATCATCCTCATATGATTCTTTCGACACTTGCAGTCTTGGTTCTGCAGGTGTCGAAGTCGAGTTGCATTCTTCCATCTCAAATCTCTTGAGAATTTTACTTGCATATCTTCTTTGATGCATCATCAATCCTCTAGTACTCTTGTAGAATTTGATGCCAATGAAATATGAAATTTTTCCTAGAGCAAACATTTTGAATCCCTTGTTAAGACTATCTTTGAAGTTTTCGATCTCTTTCTTACAGCTACTTGTTATCAGCAAGTCGTCGACATAAAGACATAGTATAAGCAATTCACTCTTGCTTCTTCTTACATATACTCCATGCTCAGTTGTGCACTTCACAAATTCCTTTTCCCTTAGGAAGTTGTCGATCTTCTTATTTCAAGCTCTTGGAGCTTGTTTAAATCCTTACAGGGCTTTATGCAACCCTTACTCCTTTCCATCTTCGCCATGTTTTACAAACCTAACTGGTTGTGAAACATGAACTTCATCGTCTAAGGGTTCACTCAGGAATGCACATTTAACATCCATCTGACACATGTGCCAATTGTTCATGTTCGCCAGACCTACCACCAAACTGGTTATTTCGATCCTCGCAACAGGTGCAAAGACTTCATCGAAGTCAACTCCTTCCTTATGAAGAAATCCTTTCGCCACAAGCCTTGATTTGTGTCGAGTCACTTCCCCTTTGGGATTACTTTACCTTGTATAACCACTTCACATCAATCGCGTTCTTTCGTTGAGGCAATTCAATAAGTGACCAAGTGTTGTTGTCTTTGATGGACTTTAATTCTTCATTCAAAGCTTTCATCCACTTCGAATCCTTTAATACCTTAAATGCATTAACGTGTTCGACATCTACATCAAAAGCGTAATGTACCAGCTCACCATCATCATCGATCACATCATTTGATGTAACCATACATTCTTACAACCTTGCAGGCATGTGTCTTATTCTCTTAGGTCTGCTTGGGCCTGCATCACCTCTGACTTCTTCTTCTCAAACTTCTTCTCTTTCGACTTCAGTGGTTGGTTCTTCACATAAAATTTTCATTGAATCCTTCTTGACATTCTAAGTCCAATTCCATTCCTTAAGCTCATTTATGATCACATCCCTATTGATCACTAAAATATTTTGTGACCGATTTAGTGACCATTAATTTTTGATTGAAAAAGTGCTAGTCGCTAAGCTTTTGTGACGAATTTAGCGACCGAATTGGTGACTAAATTTAGTGACCGATTTTATTGTTCATTTTTGTAAAATGAAATTAAAAGTTGTGATACCTTAGAATCAAACTCGTGACCTCCGCATATTTTAATAAGACCTTACCACTATACCACTTAACATCTATTGTTATATTTATATTTAAACATATATACTTATATTTTTATATAAATATATTATTTGTTAAAACAATAAAAAAGATGAAACTTTTAGTAAAAATTAAAAATCGAAAAAGAATTAAAATCTTTAAAAAATGGAAAGGAATAGTAACAAGTTTAAGGTTTTTTCTTTACCCACCTCCCTATGGGGGTCACCCCCAGCGAAAATCCCATTTTACCCCTGCTTCGGAAATGCATTTCCGAAATATTCTTTTTTCTAAATTTTTTCAGACTTCGGAAGTGCATTTCCGAAAAAATCCCAAAAAATAGGATTTTGATTAATTCGGAGATGCATCTCCGAAAAAAAAAAAAATCTAAAAATTCCAAAAATTAATTTTAGGATATGAATTAATTTATATATTATAAATTTGATATAATTTATGAGTAATAAATAATAATAATTATATATTTTGATATAATTTATTAGATATTAATAATAATTATTATATATTTCTATTCTGATTCATATTTTAAAATTTAAAATAATTTTAATTAAAAAAATTAAAATAATTTCACTTACAAAATGAGTTATAATTTTTTATTTATATATTTATATATTTATAATAATCATTATGTATTTACAAAAAAAATTAAAAAAATGAGTGTTTTAATTTATATATTTATATAATAATTATAATAAATTATTATATATTTATATATTTATATAATAATTATTATATATTAATTATAAATATATTTATATATTTATAAAATAATTATAAAAATTAAAAAAATAAGTGTTTTAATTTATAATAATTATTATATATTTATATATTTATATATTAATTATTATATATTTATATATTATATATTTATATATTTCACTTACAAAATTAATAATTATTATTATATATTTATATATTTCTATTCTGATTCATAATTAAAAATGAAATAATTTTTTATTTAGTTTAAAAAAATTAAAAAAAGATTTTGTCTTAATTTTATTTAATGAATAAATTTTATATTTAATTCTATATAATTCAAAATTTACTTATGGAATTAAAATGTTTTTGATTTATATAAGTTAGTAAAATAATTTTTAACTTTCAAATAGTTTAGGATGTTTTGATTCACCTTGATTTTATTGATTCACCTTCATTTTATTGATTCACCTTGATTTTATATCTATTAATTGTATTGATTCACCTTGATTTTAATTTTTTTAATAATTATTAATTATTTCGGAAGTGTATATCCGAAACATTCCAAGACCAATTTGATCTTGGAATATTTGGGAAGTTCATTTCCGAATTCCTCTAAGGGGGGTGCGTTCGGAGATGAACTTCCGAAAACACCACATTTTCTAAAAAGTAACTTTATTTCGGAGATGCATCTCCGAAATCAATATTTTATATTAAAAAAACACGTTTTCGGAGATACATTTCCGAAAACACCTTTTTTAACAAAAAAAAGTACCTTTTCGAAAATGAACTTCTGAAACAAGAGGTAGTGTGGTAAATTCACCAGGGGTGGGCAAGAAGGTTAGGAGGTGGGTGAAGAAATTTTCTAAGTTTAATTATGAATTAAAAGATTCAAAGTTGTTTACCGTTATTGTAAGAATTATGAGTTACTAAATTTTGGATCATAGTATTATTTAGGAGGGTATATATATATTAACTGCATTCATATTTAATTACATTAGTAAGTCAAACCTATCTGATAATTTAATTAAAAGAACAATAAATATATTGGAAACACCAAATAATCTTTCTGATATAGGACTAATTAGAAGAAAAGAAGTACATATATATAAAAATGGAGCAGTGTCCCACATAATTATATTAGACTAACTTAGGCTGAAAATATATGATCAAGTATAAACTGACATATCTAAAATTAAATTGCACTATCTGTGTAATTTATGTTGCTATATAATTATTGGTCTAAAGATTCCAAGAATTATATAATGGACAGGGTAACAACTTGCGCACTTAAGATTAAATTGATGCTAATATACTATAAATTACTAAATAAAAAAAGATTTTATTCTATACTTCTAGCACCAAAAACTACCCTATGGAAGGTAATGATATCATTGAGAACTTGCAATTTTCATGCATGAGATTTATTTAGAATGCAATAAACATAAGCAATCATATATCAGTATATATAATCTCTAATGATTTGAATGATAAAATGGAACTTTTCTTTTCTTTGGAGTAGTGCTGGCTTGAGTTCAATGAAGTGGGAAACTTTAATTTCAGATAATGTTTTGCATGATTAATAATCAGTTAGTGTCTTTTAATGGTTTGGATTTAGTGGCAGAAGTAAGGTAGTTCATATATCACTGAAGAAAAATTAAGAAGGGGGTTTAGAAATTGATCTCTACTACTATTCTTATTTTATGACTCCAAGACAACGGCTTTTTGAAATGTAAGTTAGTTGGTTAGTTAAATTACTTAATATGCAAATTACAAATTAGTTAAGTTAGAAAAGAAACTTGCAGAACAAACAAGTAATTAATTATGCCCGTTAGCCTCCCTTATGTGGGTATTGCGGTAGATAGTTGTCAATTTCTTTATTATTTGTGAGCTTGTCTTATCTGCGTGATATAATATCTTTAAATGATACGGGTGGCAAATAGTTATTCTTAATGATCTTAGGATACTTTTTGAGTCTTTTCTTACTTTAGGGACAGGATATAGTATAGGGGTGGTTATCTTCTGATTTAGCACGTTTTAGGATGGTTTATATGAAAAACACATAATTATGTCATCTTTAAGGGTGTCACAAAATCAACGAAAGAGGTGGAGAAGAGTTTTTTTTTTGCTTAAAAATGATTTATGGATAGATCATATGTGAACTCTTGCACTTTTCCTGAATGGCTTCTGAACCTTATCCTCTTCTTGCACCTATAATAGATTGGGTGTTTGCCTTGGTTCGGAGGTTGACTTTGGATTTTGATTGTTTTAGTGCTCTTTTGATGGTATTTGATTTGTTGATGGTGGGTATGGCAATTTGAGATCTAACTCGGATTCAGCGAGGTGGGCTTTGTTTGTTGTCTTGATCTTTATCTATGGGGCCTCGTAATCAATAGTGTTGATAAGGTTGATTTATGTTGTTTTGTTTTGATGTATTTTCTTTGTTGCACTTTTTGGTCTTTTGGCACTGCTTATGTTTAAGTGACATCCTCTATTTATATTTTAGTGATTATTCACCCCTTCTTTCATTATATTAATATTTTTCATAAAAAAATAATTAAGTTGGTTATAATGTTTTAGGTCTCATTTGTGCATTATAAGTCTAGTTCAGAAATGTATAGGTAATCACTCAATGATCAAGAATGAGATGTGCATGACAAGTTGAAATCAAATTGCACACTTTTTTTATGCATGCTTTAATATTTTCAACATTAGGTATCTAGAGCCTCAAACTTTGTGGTCCAAAATTGCTTTTAAGAATAAAATATTCATTATTTTTCTTGATCATTGAGTTAAGAAAAATAGGCTTTAGATAAAATAGGCTCTAGTCAATGATAAAAGTGATTTTAACGTTTAGTTGTTTATCGTTATTTTAGAAAAATAAGCGTTAGTCTACAAAGATGGTTACTTGCAAAATCGACTAGTAAATTCTATGATATATTTGTGCAAGAATTCTTAGATTTGTTCAGAGTAGTCATTAGTTCGATTGTAGATTAAAAAGTAGTTAAAAGGAAATTATCGACTGAGTCGGATTGGATGTAAAATAAAGTAAAATCATAGGAAAAACAGTGAGGAGATAAGTTAAATAAAGGACCCTGCTTTAATAAAATGCGTAAGAAATAAAAAGAAGGTACACAAGATCATACATTCTCTCACAGACTTGTTTCCCTAAAAAATGCGGATACTGAGTTTTTGGAGTGTTGTATGCATACGTGAATTTGTGACCCCTAATCTTGGCATCAGGATTACCTATATATACTATTAGATTTGTAACTATCTTCTGTGATTTCTATGTGCATGCTCGACATGTATCCTTGTTATGTGGTCTGGAGGTTGATGGCTTGCTTCCATGTGTTTTCGACATCCAAACTCCTGTGCGTGGCCAAAATTTGATTGTATCCTTTCATAGGTGAAATAACTTCTTAGTCAAAATCATAGTTGTTGCTTAAAAATCACCACAAAAAATACGCTAAGTCCTCGAGAGCAAGACAAAATACTAGGTCGACTTTGACCAGAAATCACTACTAGAAAATTCAGTTTTAGTGATCGAAAAATTGTGGTCACTGTAGTGACCGAATTTGCCACTAAAATTTGATATTCTTGAGCCAATTTAATTCGGTCACTAAATTAGTCATTAAAATAAATCAGCTAGCGATTTAGAGACCAAATTTTTGTGACCACCTATTCGGTCACGAAAAATAATTTTTATATTCAATTTAATTTATATATAAAAATTAGAGATCGAAATTTCGGTCACTAATATTTTTTATTTTCTTTTTTATTTTCTCAGTCTTCTTTATCATGTTACTATTCCTTTTCCATTTGTTAAAGATTTTAATTCTTTTTCAATTTTTAATTTTTACTAAAAGTTTAATCTTTTTTATTGTTTTAACAAATAATATATTTATATAAAAATATAAGTATATATGTTTAAATATAAAATATAACAATAGATGTTAAGTGGTATAGTGATAAGGTCTTATTAAAATATGCGTAGGTCACGAGTTTGATTCTAAGGTATCACAATTTTTAATTTCATTTTACAAAAAAAGAACAATAAAATCGGTCACTAAATTTAGTCACCAATTCGGTCGCTAAATTCGTCACAAAAGCTTAGCGACTAGCACTTTTTCAATCGAAAATTGATGGTCACTAAATCGGTCACAAAATATGTTAGTGACCGATTTTTAAGCTTTTTCGATCTCTAATTCGGTCACTAAAAGCAAATTTTCTAGTAGTGAATGGTCGACTACCATATTATGTTCTTCATTATAAAGTGATCTTTAAATTCATACCCAACTTTTAATGCCAAAAATCTCAGCTAATAAATTTCCCCCTAAAATTGCCATGTTCAACAAAACCTTTTGATACTTAAGAGAAATGGGTTTTGTTGATACTTAAGAGAAATGACATTTTTTGAGAAAATTCTGACAATATTCGAGGTAGTGCACTAATGTCATCATAAAAATTATTACTTTTCCCTAACATGTCTCTTCAAAACCATGTGTGCACATAAGCCATGATGATTTCAACTTCCTAGGATAAAATGCGTCCCACTAACTCAAATAACATCCCACATACGTCAGGAACAAAAGGACACACTAGCTTAGGGCTCGCTACGTGTTCAAATCCTATATGAGGGTAACAGTGGCAATTTATTTTTATAAAAATCTTTCTCATGACACCTTTGGCTTCAAAATTTCTGAAAGAAAACTAAAAGACTCCATTTTTTTGCATTTTCTTCCAATTTTCCTCTAACATCCAATATTTCAAACTCTCTTCTAGTCCATGTATCTTTCGCCATGAAAGCTCTGATTCATACTAAAGGAAACATTTATGTTTTAGAACTCTCGTCAGAGGAAAAGAAAGCGTTGATTTGGAGATCACAAGTACTCATTCCTTTCACCATTTGTGATAGTGTTCATGCATTTCGGGTCCTCTATCTGATTCAACCGTTGACCCCATAAAAGTGAGAGAATTTTGTTCTTGTTACCCACCTGTCAAAACCAGTATTTTCTCCAAAGGTCCTTATGATATGGGTTTCATGACTGGGCCCAATCAAGCTTTTGGTGCTTCTTCTTACACAAAACAAAGCACCTACTTGGATTGGCTCAAACAATTGAGAGCAAGAAAGCCCAAATTTGGAAGGATCAAGGGATCTATGACCTGATCCAATTGTCCAAGAGTGGGATTAGTTATAATTACCTCATGCTAATTGCATCATTATTTTTCTGGGAGAGTTCGACCAATACCCTCCAACTGAAATATGGGATGATAATCCCTACATTAATGGACATAGCTCCCATTATAGGCCTTCGTCCAACTGGTGAGACTTACAACCCTACTAGGTCAATCAAACACTGCTTCAAATTCTCGTCCCGACATGTTGCCTTTGTCAATTATATATTCGACCAGCATGACACCAATTCCAGTGGCGTATCTGATGAAGAAAACATAACGTTATTTACTCTTTGGCTATCCCATTTTGTCTTCTGCTCGAAATGCTTGCAAGTAGCCTCATCATGCGTGCCTTTGGCTATTCAACTTCATAAATGACGAGACATTTGTTTAAGCAGACTATTTATGGCCAAACTATATGACTTATTAGGTGATGTTTCTCATGATTTGCAGTCATTGGAACCCCTAGAAACACTTTCAGTCACAAGTCCTGTTTATTGTCGATAAACTCTTCAAATCTCTTCCTTAAGGTTCTCTTCTCCTCTTTATCCGTTTCTCTTTTCTATGTAACCATTTTTCTCTCCTCTTACTAACTTTTATTTTTCTCTTTTTATTAAATCCTTAACAATACACTAACTCTAGTAACCAACTAATGGGCTTACTAGCACACCCCCACATTACTCTTCACATTTCATCATTAGGCCTAATTACTTATTATTCTACTTTTTTTACAATCCTCACTTAATATAATAATTCCATCATAAATCGACATTACTACTAATTATAATTCTACAGTTTCGACATATTTAATCCGACTAATTTTCACATAGCACACCTATCAAATAATTTAAATAAAACCAATTACTCACAAAAATCAAAAAATTAATTAATTAACATAAATTATATAATTAATTAATAAAATTTGGGTGTTACAATTGGTTCCGCTCACGAATTGAAAAACTTCCGAGCTAAAATTTCCCCCTTACGTTACCGATAGGTACACTTTTGCTTTAAAGTTTTTCGGTTTAAAATTTCCAAATTTACCCACTTGCAATCTAGCTTTGGCATTCCTGCCACTATTGCCCAATTGGTTCGTTTGCGGTTTTACAATGGCTATCAATAATGATTTTAAAAAGTGTGCCCAAAGAGTAGTACCGACTAGAGAATTCTTATTTACCCAACTCAAAAAGTTGGGTAAGATTACCCATGCTTTTATCTGACATATGTCAAATTTTACAAGGTGAATTCTTATTTACCCAACTCAAAAAGTTGGGTAAGGTTACCTCCTTTGTAAAATGCTTTGAAAACAACAAACATTTGTAATATTTTAATAAATAATTAAATGTGTAAAATGAGATGGAATCATGTGATTGGTTGGAGGTACACTACCCATCTTTTTGTGATGGGTAAAGAAGTTGTCCCCATTTTACAATCGTCCCTATTTCGCCTACTAATAAAGGTGGAGCTGGTAAGGGCAATGGGAGCGAATCTTCTCAAGAAGCAACTCAATCTGATCAAAGAGTTCAGCAAAAATTTATTCCCTCCCATTGAAACATAAATCATTCATCCAAAATGCATTCTTCACAATTCCAAAACATATATGATCTTTGAATCTTCCTTCGAGACAAGAAGACGCAAAACATGCTTGGATCAAAGAATGAGTAAGTTCAAGAAACTTGGAAGCTTTCAACATAGAAACCACCAAAGCCATACCTTCTCCTTCCGAAGAACAAAGAACCAATGCAAATGCAGAGAAGCAACAGAAAAACATTTATTCAATACAAATTTTAATATTATATATTTTATATTTTACATATACTTATTTTCTCTTTATGAAATATATATCTTTATTAGAAGAAAAAAAAACCTATGATATAATGGTCTATACGAGAAACCATATGATTGTTTCTACATATACATATGAATATTGCATGAGAAGTGCTTCTTCCATCAAATGATAATTCTAGGATTAAGCACACCATAGTGTAGAAGCTCTTCATCTTTTTCAAACAACTCCATATCATCCTCATCAAGAGTGACAAAAGCTTCAACTCCATTACCATCTTTTGTATCCATCAAAGCAATTGTATTACTCACCAACTTATTCACACAACAATTCCACACTGGTTTCCCCAACCCAAAATCAATTTCAAGCACCGGAAATTTACACCAACTCGAACATTTGTAAATTACCATACTACCCTCATTCTCATTCTCAGTCAAAATCTCAACCCTATCTTTGAAACTCTCCATCACCACTTTAAACCCACCTTCCTCCTTAAAAGTCTTTGCTTCCTTCTCTATAAACTCTTTCATACCATTTCTCATTCTCTTCACTATCTCGTGTAATACCATGTGGCTTTCTTCTTCAACTGTCACCACAAACGACCACACAAAGTTTCCAACAGCTGTTTCTGGTACGGCGGGTTCCATACGTGGACGGAGGTTTACAGCTTGAAACAAAACCGAACGCTTAAACGACTGTGTTTTGGAACGAGAAGCTGAAAGGGCAGATTTCCATATGAGAGCCAGAACAACCTCGACTCTCGAAGGTTGAAACTCGGTTTCGCTTTTGATTTTTCTCTTGAGTTGTTCTATTTTGCATGCATGGAAGATAAATCTTCTGGAAGTGAAGTTCTTGGATGAAGGTTTATAGGAAGCGGACATCTCGGGGAGGTCTCTGGGAGGAAAGAGAGTGGAGGCGGTGGTTAAGTCAGGGAGTGGAACCGGTTTCGCGGCGGCGCATAGGGTGGTCCATGTTTTGAGAAACGTGATGAACGTGTTAAAGTCGGTTATCTTGTGTGTGAGGGATATGGTAAGTGCGGTGGAACCGCAGGTGAATGAGGTGAAGCGGAGTAATAAGAGCATGTTTTTGTTTTCCATGGTTGGGACTGGGAGGAAGCATTCGAGGGTGTTGAGATCCGGGGTGGTGAGGAGTTGTGAGAGAGTAATGGTAGTTTGAGACTCGATGAATAAAACACCGTCGTCGTCGTTGCAGAGAATGGTGGAGCCGGTGCCGTCTTGGAGACGTCCGGCGAAAGGGTAAAATAGGGATAATGTTTGGGAGAGAGAGGTTTGGAGGAGATTGGAGTTATGAGAGAAGGAGTTGTTGTGAGAATGTGGGAAGAAGAAGGTGGAGTTGCCATGGATGTTGGGGGAGAGTTGGTCGAGTAAAGAGAGTTTGAAGATTTTAAGGTTTGGTGGGGTGGGTTTGGAGGGTTTGATGAGGAATGTGTTTAATGTTTCAAGTTTTATGATGTTACTGTTATTACTCATTTCGTTCATTTTGTTGTGGTTTTTCTTGAGTGTCGATAGGAGTCTATATACAGAGTGAGTATGTGATGATGATATCATTGCTTCACCGAATTACTTGTTGCTTGGCGTTGGCGGTGGCGGTGTCTACGCCATCAACGGACCACTATTGAATGTATTCAGAAATTTTATGATATATTTTTAATGGAAGTATAAAATTATTTTACTTATAATTTAAAAAATTGATATTTATTTAATAAATAAATAAGAAAAATGTTTCGTTTGTGTGACCCATTCTATCACTTCCACTTATTCTTTTAAGTCTTCCTACTTCTTCTTTGTCACTTAAATCCAATGCATTTATCTTTGTTCTTAAAATAAAAAAATTATTCTGAAATAAAGTAAGAAACAAAGATTTAAACTTTTAAAGTGAAGAAATTATGTGTATTGTACTTCTTTATTCTTTTAGAAAATGGAGTTTATATGAAAATAGTTACTTTTGTTTCTAAAAATGGAACAGAGACAACTCAGCTCATCAACTCAATTTTTTTAAAATGAAGCTTTTAAAGGAATATCTATTTTTAAAGGAATATTTGTTACTTGTATGACACTCATATTTAAAAAAATAAAACAAGTCTCACAAAAATCAAAAAAATGTCTTCAAATAAATAATTTACTTTCTTTGTTTTTGACACTCATTAAATTGGTGTCTATTATCCATATGATATTTATACAATACCTATCAGACAGTTTAGATATATTTAAAAATGATATTGGTTTTTTCTTTGTTTTAACACACCTTATACATTTTTTAAGTGAAATCTCACACATCTAAAAGTTTTCATACCTCTGATGCCATAACTAATTCTTGTCTTTTTGTGCAGTCGAAGCAAGACATTGATGATCAACCGTGTTGATCTCTACTTTAAAGATTTTGTTGTCTGCCAATGGTGGTTTCAAAATCAATCTTCTCTCACCATCATGCACCTTCATCTGATAGTTTTTCAGCTTTATTTTGTACCTTTTTTGCAAGTAATTGATGTATGCTTATCAAATTATTTATTATCGAAGGTACATACAACACATCAGTGATACTGGCTTTTCGACCATCCTTTCTAACCACATCTATGTTTCCTTTCCCCCATAATGTGACATGCTTGCTATCTACAAACTTTATCACTTTCTTGACTGATTCAACTAACTTGGTGAACTAGGTTTTATTTCCAATCATGCGGTTGTTGTATCCTGAATCTAGGTGCCACATGTTGGTTTGCTCATTATTCGACTGTGTGTTGGCCATGAGTAGCATGTCATCATAATCATTATCTCCAGCATGTGTATACTACCTTTCATCGTTATATGTTGCTCGTGCTTGCTTCTTTCTTCGACAATCTCGAGCATAATGGCCAATTCCTTGACAGTTGTAATACTGCACCTCCTTCATGTCAACTTTCTTCCCATAATACTTGTTGCTCATGCCTTTATTGGATGATTCAGGATGATTCTTTAAATTTTTGCTTGACTTCTAATTATTAACAAGATTTTTCCCTGTTTCACCTTCTCTTGTATATATTTCTTTGTGAATCTTACTTGCAGTGCCTATTTAGCCACCTTCTCCCTTTCTGAGTTCCTCTGCTTCAGCCTCGTCTCATGAGCCTCTAGTGAAGCTTGAAGTTCTTCCAACTTCATCTCAGCTAGGTTCTTTAATTTTTCAAATGTCAATACAATATAATCAAAATTTGTTGTCATAGATCTCAACACTTTCTCAATCTTTTGCAAACCATTGATTGATTCACCACACGCCTTCATCTGGTTAGTTAACAACACCACACGTGAAAAGTATTCCGAGACTAGTTCATCTTTCTTCATTTGAGTCATCTCAAATTTCTTTCTCAACGTCAGAAACCCACCCTTTTCAATTTTTCATCTTCAACGTACAAGTTCTTTAACTTGTCTTACACTTTTTCAATCGCTTCTTCTTCAATAATCTTCTCGAACACGTTAGGATCCACACACAGGTGAATCAAGAACAGAGATTTTCCATCTCTTTTCCTTTTATCCTTGTGCGCAACCTTCAGTTCATCATCCGCATTCGCTTTCAATGTTGCTACTCCATCATTCATGATTTCAGACACATCTTGAAATCTGAAGATGACCTTCATCTGTGCAATCCATTAGTCGTAATTCTCTCCTATGAAAATCGATAGATTCGTTGGAATTGTGTTGATATTGTGTTACTGTTTTCCATTACAGATTCTCTCTGAATTGCAACTCGGGATCCTTGATACCAATTTGTTGGGAAAAAATATTTTCAAGAAAGATGTAAGAAGAAGAAGATGAAGAAGAAGGGGAAGAAGAAGAGAAAATTATATTTGAAAGTTTGTTATTGCTGTTAGGAGTGAATAATTGTATATAAAACTATACAAGTCATACCTATTTATAGGCTAGCAATGCCTATGCCCAAACTTACAACTCAAGCCCAAAACATTACAAATTCTCTCTGAATTGCAACCCGGAATCCTTGATACCAATTTGTTGGAACAAAGGGATTTTCAAAGAAGATGAGATAAGAAGAAAAAGAAGAGAGAGAGAGAGAGAGAGAGAGAGAGAGAGAGAGAGAGAGAGAGAGAGAGAGAGAGAGAGAGAGAGAGAGAGAGAGAGAGAGAGAGAGAGAACTATATTTGAAATATATAATTTTTTTTTAGTTTTTTCTCTTTCGACTTTTCAAAACAAAAAATCAAAATCTCTAATATTTTCAATAGTTTTCTTTTTGTTTTTAAAACTCTTATTTTTCAAAAATAATTTTATAAAACTAAATTACCTACAAATTTTATTATTTTCCAATTTTAAAAACTAAATAACAATTTTACAAAACTAAATCAAATCATTTTGAGATATTTTAAAATATCCAACACAAGTGTATAAAAATGACATTTTATAAATGTATAAAAATGTTATTCAATATGATATTTTTAGTTATTTTCCATCCATATATTATTTAAAAAACATAACTTAAACCAAATTAACACATCATATAACTTTTATTATAACCTATATATATATATATATATATATATATATATATATATATCACTCTTATTTATACTATTAAAAAAGTCACTAATAAATAAAAATTATTCATTCATAAAAGTATTATATTGAACATTTGTGACTCAGAAAGTGAAGGCCCAAGCCCAAAAATATCGACGATGGCAATTTCACAATAAATAAAACAGAAAAAACCGTCAAAGTAAAATTTCAAAGAAAGAAAAAGTTCCCGCGAAAATGAGTTCAATTTCCCCTCTTCGCGCGGTGTGGATTATGGCGGCGCTGCTTCTTCTTGCCAACACCGTCACGGTGGTGAATTCCATCCCCAACCGAGAACTAAACTCAATGCTCAACACTCTCCGATCAAGAGGCTACCATCTCTTCTGCAACGCAATCCTCACCTCCGATCTCCGATTCGATCTTCTCTCCTTCGACGATGCAAACTCAACCTTTACACACTCTTTCACTTTCTTCGCTCCCACCGATTCCTCCCTCTTCGCACTCGACATGACGCAATCCGCGTCGTCTTATACCAATACTCTCCGCTACCACATCGTCCCTCGCCGTCTCTCTCTTGGAGAGCTTCGTCTCCTTCCAAACGGTTACACGCTCCCTACACTTCTTCACACGCGCCATCTTAAAGTCACGCGCCATTCGGCGTCTTCTGTTACTTTTGTTGACGGCGTGGAAGTTTCTTTGCCGGGAATCTTTTACGGCCGTCACGTCGTCGTTCACGGCCTCGCCGGAATTCTTAATCCCCGATCTAATAATAGTTCTATTCATTCTCCAGATCACCGTCATTCCTCGTCAAGAACGGCTTCGCATTCTTCGGTAAATCAAACAATTCTTGATCCAGTTCAAAATTCGGTTTCGATCAACTTCACTGGCAACCGGCAAGATTCTTCTCATCCGGTTGATGCTCCGGTACCAGAGCCAGCAAAAGCGCCGGGAATCGGAACTATTCACGCTCATTCTAGTGTGAATTTTAGTAAAGTTCCTTCTATTGCGCCGGTTTTGCCTCTACAAGATCCTGCTTCTGCGAGATCTGTTTCCCCGGCTGGATATTCCGATGCGGAGGCTCCGGCGCCGGTGGATCTGGATCCGGTGGTGCAGAAGAATAGTAGAGTTTCGTTGTTGGAAACGTCGGTGAAATCTGAAGCGTTGGATGAAGTGAGAAAGTGTAAGACTGAAGCCGTTGGATTGAAAAATAGTGCTGATCAGATGCAGTGCTATGCAACCTAAGCTCGTTCGTATTGGGTACAGTAATTCATTTGATGAAATGAGTTCAATTTTTTTTTTTACTATTTTCTGTAAATTTCAAATTTCATTGGTCTAGAAAATTTGTTGAAGGCTAATAGTTAGTATTAGAAGCGTTGATAGTGTTGATCGATTTTCTGTATGATATGATATGTTAATTTCTAGAATATAACAAACTATTTTCGTTTAAACCATAGAAATAAAACAAAAAAAAAATGATGATGAAGCTATCATGATGAAGAAAGTATCAATTATCTTGTTCAGGCTTTAGGGAACTAACTAGCTTTAAGCCATATAGCTTCTATGTTAATTTGGACACCTTTTTTCTTTTCCTTTAAATTCAAATTCGGGTGGTTTCATGACCTAAACTTTTTCTTCTATAAATCCATTAAAAGAGATGATTTTACATCCAGCCATGTGTGGACCAACCTTTGTAAGATGTTATAACTTGTGCAAAAGACTTAATTGAAATCCATGTCATGCAGGGCTGTCCAACACATATGTAAGTCCGAGGTAAATTCTAAAATGTGTTTTTTTTTTTTAAAATTAATAGTATAAATATTATGTAGATGAATTAAAATCAACAATCTTATACACACAAAAACTCATAGTAACTATTAGGTTATGTGTTAAATATTGCTTATTTTCATAAGCATAACTATATATTATCTATTTTATTAATATTTCTATAAAGTCTAACATAAATTGGGACTCTTGATTATTTGAGGCACTGGATCTTCTTGTATATGCAAAGGGCCCTAATGTCAGATTTATACAAAAACCTTATGGATATGAGAAGGGGTTGAATAGATCATTTCTCTTAAAATACTAGTTCAAAAAAGAAAAACGAGGCAAATGGATTCAATAGCATGTGTTTCTTTATTATCACATAAACAAGAATTCAATCAACATCATCAACTATAGAGAGCTTGAAGTTGCTTTGACAAGAAACTTAAATCAAATGACTTAGAAAGGGTCTAAGTTAAAACAAACATTTTGTCTCAGCGTCTAATCAAACAGACAAACAACAATTTAGAATTAAAACAAACTCTAGTAGATGAACAATCATACAGACACTTATACAAGAAAGAATGTAAATAGTATAATTATTTAGCTCAAACCTTACTTGTTGAGGTATCTGATGATTGAGTATAAGATTGTTGAATATTACTATTTTCATATTTTGTCAATCTGCATTTGAAACTTCTGTAACAACTCTGCTTTCTCTTTTGTTTTGTTTTTTCTTTACTTGTGTCTTTATTCTTTTTGTCACCGGTAAAATGTCATACTATGAACTGAAGAACACAACTGAAACAAATTCATTCGTTAAATAAAGAACAATAAGTTTACTAACAGTAAAGAAAAACATATTTATTAGAAATTGAAAATAAAAATTTAGAGACAAAACGATAGAAAAAGAAATAACACAAATTTGTGGGTTGCCTCCCACGCAATGCTTATTTAAGGTCTTTAACTTAACAATTTTATTTTTTGTTAGGGCAGCATATATGTTACAAAAACACATTATCTTTCTTCTTCCTTTTGCTAGGTAGGAATCTCATAAACTTGAGGTACAAATTATGTTGCTGTCATATCTTCTTCAGATTGATATTAGTGAACAAAACATAAATGGCATCCAATACTTTATCAATTTCTCATATCCCATATCTATTTTTCACCTCAAATTCTTATATTCTTGATTCAATTTTTTCATCTAATGTCATGTGTTTTTTTTCTTTTTTCCTTTTCAACTTCTCCTTCATCGAATACTTCTCATTCATCTTCGAATTCTCTCTCAACTTCATCATCCTTAGGACTATCCAACGTATTCTCGTTAATTCTTCCACTAGATTGAGCTGCCACTTGTTTAGATAACTTCCAGATTTGATTCTCAAGATTCCTCGATGATGTTTCAATTTTCTTGTTGGATGCTTCAATGTTCTTGTTGGAAGATTCAATGTTTGAGTTCATTGCTTCCAATTCACTATAAGTCGTGTTCATGAATTAGTTCATAGTATCTTATAGAAGATATAGCTCCCTTTCAATTATTTATTGAGTGACCTCTATTGCTTCAAGGTTGGTTTGAGTAAACTTCTTGAATCCGTTCAAAGTCTCTTCTATAAGGGGTTACTGTAACGCCCATTTTTATCGTATTTATTTTTATAATTTAAAAATAAGTGACGTGGTGTGTTGTGTGTACTAAGATGTGATTTGTGGGGTAGGAGACCTTAGAATAAGGTAGTTACGACGTGAAATTAAGGATAGAGGTGGATGTGTAAATATTAGAATATTACTAGAAATTATTATGGTTGTTATTATTTTAATAGTAATAATAATATAGTTAGTAATTAAATAAATCAAAATTATTAATTAAAATAAGGAAGGGTAAATTGAGATTATCATATTAGAGGTCTAAGGGTTAATACTGGGAAAACAAGAGAGAGACTCAAAATTGTTGAATCGATCGTGAAATTGGAGAAAAGAGAGAACGAGGAAAAAGGGAGAACACGAAGGTTAGGGCAAGGAGATTTCATAGGGAATCAAGAACACTAAGGTAAAGACGGGGTTCTAACATCATAAGGGATTATGGTAGAGTTAGGTTATATGATTATATGTTCTTGTTCTGTGTGAAAATTAGGGTTGTTGTGTGTATGTTGGATTTTGAATGTTTGATGGTGATATTGTGATAAATTCCTTGATATTGATTGATGATGAATAAAGATTGGGTGAAGTATGTGTCCAAAATTTGTAGAATAAAAAATTGTTTTTGATGTTAAAGGTATGGTTTTTGGGGTTTGGGGAGAAATTTTCGTAGCAGAAAAACAAAAATATAATACTGATTTCTAGCTCTGCAACAATGGGAACTCTGGTACCCATTTATGATAACCCGTTACCACGTGTTATTTTGCAATTACTGCCTACTGGTTCAGTGGGTAACCTATTACCATAACTGGGTAACCGGTTACCACTGAAAGTGACAATTTTTGAAAAGCTTTGAAAAGTCATAACTTTTGACTCGGGTGTCCGTTTGACGCGCCGTTTGGACCGTTGGAAAGCTAAAAAAATTTCATTTAACATAAATTTAATTTTGGGATTTAAAACTAATATTTTTCTGTTGAAGATTTATGCCTTGCGTGTCCGTGTTGTACGAAGTGTGATGATTTGGTGATGATTAACGATGATGTTACAGGAATGATGATTCTATAAATTGCCGAATATAATGCAATGATGTTGTTGTTGTTGACCTGAAATGGCAGAAAATTGTTAAGGGCTTACGCTCAGGAATTGCATAAATTTGTTGTGCATTATCGATGTCGCATGCATACATGGTTGAAGGCTTATGCCTTATAGTTGGCCTGGATTGGCAAATTGTTGAGGGTTTATGCCCTGTTGTTGAGGGCTCGTGCCTTATTATTGTCTATTATTTTGCATTTGGAGAGGGCTTATGCCCTGTTAGTACCACACGCATATAGTTAGTGAAGTCGGTCTCATTGCATTTGTGATGTCGTTGGTGGATAAGATACGAATTATATGATTGTTGGTCGTGATTGTTGAATTTGTGATGTGTTTTGGTGTTGATGCACGAAGTATGAATATTATGATTATGTATGCCATACCTTATCTAATCATTATCATATTTTCGTTTAAATTGTTAGGATATCTCACCCCTTCTGTTTGAATGTTGCCTCCACGTGGGTAAAGTTCAGGTATAGAGGATTAGTGCGTTTTTGGAATAGCTTGGAAGATGTTGATCTTACTGTTTCTTATGTCGGGTCATGCTCTGATACGTAACACTGGGGGGATGAATGCTTAGTTACTTTTGTTGTCTGTGATGATTATTTGGAGTCTTATGAACTCCGTATTATTTGAATAAATATTGTTTATGCTGGATGCAGATTATTTTGATAACATTATGTGATTCTTTTCCACAGCGTAATAAACTGGGAAGTTGAGAATTATCAAGTTTTGTTTTGGTTCACCCGCATAATGTGTTATGTATCTATTTAAATAATTGAGCAAGTTTAATATGTTTTGAGAAGTGTGACATCCTAATTGCATGTTTATCATTTGAAAAAAATTTACTCTGATTTTATATTAATAAACTTCGGGGAAATTAGGGTGTTACAATGACTACCTTGGTGGTGGACCTTGAGGAGCTTCTTGTTTAAAATTTGAAATTGATTGGTACTTCCATTAAGATTTGAATGATCGTCCCACTATGGATTATGGGTGTTGAAGTAAGGATTCGACTCTTGATTATATCATGCATAATGCGCCTCTGCAATGTATCCCTCTAGTACACCATGGCCCACTATTACAAATAGTACATTTCAGGACGAAGCTTTCACCTCAGCCAAATAAATATCTGAGGTCAAATGACCTGAAATGCGTTATTTTATTTTATATTTTATAAAACTTTAATCTAATTCTTCGGTTTTGTAAAAAAACCAACAGATTATGTAGCCCAGGATTAGAGCTTTGATTCCTAGCTCCTGCAAATTTATGCTTTATTTAGAACCAAAATTTTGTATTTTATTTTATAAATTATTATACCTCAATTTTTTAGAAAATCGACATAAAAAATGTATTAGTATTATGTTTAAATAAATTGAACACAGTTTTTACCTCGGTTTTTCTGAAAACTGAGATGTTAACTCTAATTATTATTTTAGTCTTTTATAATTTTAAGTTTCCTTCATTCACTTTTTACGCCCTAGAAGTTTTCTTCGACTGAAACACCATTCTCTCCACCTAACGAACATAAGCATCATCTTCTCCAAGGAGGAGGATGAAAGAAGATCGAATCTTAAATCAACATTTTTCTTCACATTTTCGGTATGTAGAACTGTCTCATGTGAATGTTTTTAGTGGTGGTGTCGTTGTTTTTGTTGTTGTTGTTGTCATCGTTGTTATAGTGACTGTTGTTGTTTTAGTTATTTTAGTTGTTATAGTTGTTGTTATTGTCATAGTTTTTGAGACTTACGGTATAATGTACATTGTTGTTTTTCAGGTATTTGTAGTTGTTGTAGTTTATTAATATTGTTGAATTATTTTGGAATGTTCATTTTTATTTTACTTTGAAAAGTTGTATGTTATTATGGATCATAGTTGGATGAGAGTCAATAGATTAAGTTCCCTAATCACGTAACATCCGTATTTTTCCTTAAATTAATTTAATTAGAATTTAAATTATTTATTGGAATTAATTGGCATTTCATTAAAAATTATGGAAAATAATAGAATTGGGCCAAGGTAGTGTTTAGTAAAAGGAGGGGAGTTAGTCATGAGGCCTTTTACTAAAGTTGAGTTTTATTTTTCATAAAAGAAGGAAAAGAGAGAAAGGAAGTTAGAACGTGAAAAGGAAGCTGTGAGAAGAAGAGCTGAAGAACGTGAAAGAGAACCAAAGAGGAAGAAGACCCAATTCAAGAATTTGGCTAAGGTAAGGGGGACATATCTGGTTAACATCTATTATCGGGTTAGGGGTTGATAGTACTGAATAGATGTAGAATTCGTGTCGATTGAGTCATATGATAGATTTAGGGATTTGGATTAATTGAGTGATAATTGATCATTTTGTTGGAATCCATGATGTTGTGTTGTTATGACTTCAATTGATGCTTAATTGATGTATTATGGTGTGTATTTTGTGTTGTATGCATGTTCTATTTTCTCAAAATCGTTTTGGTATGAAATGAGTGAAATTGGAATGCTGTAATTCTGCATATTTGGGGTTGTAGGTACGCAGTAACCGGTTACTCAGGGCAGGGTAACCGATTACTGCAATGTAAAATGACAAAGATTGCTGGTTGGGAGTCGGTAATCGGTTACTGAAAGGGGTGTAACCGATTACCCATACAAAAAACAGGGAAATATGTTTCGTAAAATAGGGTAACCGCTTACTGGCATTTGGGTAACCGATTACCACTGAAGGTTTTTGAAAAATGAAGTATTTTGGAAAACTCATAACTTTTGAACCGTTGGTCCGTTTTGTGTGCCGTTTCGAGCTAAACGAACCTTGTGAAATAATCTACGTGATGATTAATCATGTGATTGTGATTTAATGATGCATATATATATATATATATATATATATAAACATGCTTGATGATGATGATTATGATGAAATGAGTATTTTGATGATGTTACTCATAGACTTGACGATGGTATAAGTATGTTCATGTATGTTTGCATTCATTCATATTCATTGTTGATTTTGTATCCATGATGATGTGTTGGATTAGTAAAGGGCATGATTCCATTGTGTGGAATATGTGCTGGAAGGGCCGTATCTTGATGATGTTGGATCGGTCATGGGTTATTCCCATTTGATGATGTTGGTACCACATGCATAGTGTCAGTTCATTCATATGCATACTTTTATAACATGATTGGATGTTCTTCCAGTGTTATAAATATTTGATGATGTGTTGATTGTTTATGATGATGAAACTTGTCTGAATGTCTGTTTATGCAACAATTGGGTGAATGATGCAACTATGATGTGTTATTGCTTTATAACCTTATAACATTTGTTAATTATGATAAGACTCACCCTTACATGTTGTCATTTTCAGATTGAGGATAGCGGTTGTTCGACTCGGTGAGGATTAGCTCATGAGTCAGTTATTTAGTTAGCGTCAGGTGTCATGCTCTGATATTTGTAACATTGGGGACGCGATGTTTAGAGTTTATGTTTTATAACTTTGGTTATTATTTGACGTTTGAAGAATAAGTTTTAAAGATGCTAAACTTAGTCCGTGTGATTTAATTTCCGCTGTGTTAACATGAAGTGTTTTAATCTATGATGATTGCCTCAGTGAATGCATGACATAACTGAACGATGTTTATTTAATTATTGAATTGTGGCACCCTTGGTTTCATGTACTCTGAATAAATTTATTTAATTTTCCGCGGGGTTTAGAAGGGTGTTACAAACCCAAGGATATGTAAAAGTGAGATCCAACGTCTCGTCAAGCACCTTAATAAAAAAACCTAAAAGTTTCCCCTTTCTTTTTTTAAGTAAATAACCCGCAATAATGAGAAGAAAACAAATAATATAAGCTAACACTCTTATTCGCAAAACTAACTAAATTGTTCCGATTGAGTACAACGAAAGTGTGAGGTGTTAATACCTTCCCCACACATAATCGACTTCTGAACCTGAATTTGGTTGCAACGAGCATATTTTTGTTCTTTTATGATTTTATTGATGTTTCCCTTTTATAAATAAACTTCGATGGTGACTCTGTTGTATTTCGAGCATTCATGCGCTCGGATACTTTTCGCGTTGCGACTGGAAGCTACTTTTATCTTGGCATATCTATGAAAAAATTGAGTTTTCCTGTCCCTTTTAGAAGCCTAGTTCACTGTGGCTTTTCCCTCCAAAAAACTTCTTCTAGTCTAAAATCAAAAGAAAGGTCTTTTTTGGATAATTTTCTCTGTGGCTTTTCTCTTGACCAAGGCTAGCAAACAAAAGTTGAATGATGTTAAAATTCTCCTCTACAAGCTTAAATATTTCTTGTATGCTTCCAAATAATGTCTTGTTCCAAATTTCAGATTATTTTTTAAAAGCTTGAGTTTTATGTCCAATATTAACATGGTGCAATCAACCCCTTTGGTTTCCCAAGTCTTAGTAACTAAGTCTTTACGCTCATCATACAAGGCCTGCATTTGCATAAACTTGAATTAAGAAGAGTGTCTAACCTCCTTATAATCAAAATTCATCAGGATAGGGAATGATCAGAGAAATTCTTAGTAATAGTGGTGCAGAACAAGGTTGAACTGAAATCAATCCAAACATTTCGCAATGTATTCTCTACCCTCTCTACCATTGGACCATGTGAAATGGTAACTCCTAGTAGGCAAGTGAATAAGCTTATTAGAGTTGGTCCACTTGTAGAAATATTCCATTGGGATTCTAGCTGGTTTAGAGTGACCCATGTACTCATGACCTCCAATTATTGCATTTAAATATCCTATGAAGCACCAACCAAGGTATATCAGTGTGTAAAGGTTTATGGTTATTCTAAAGCTCCCTTATGTGAATGTATCTAGTTGAAGCATAAATATTAGTGATCCTATATCTTTTGTTACTATCATTATTAACCAAATAGATCTTCTAATCATCAATTGCATCAAGCTCGAGATCAATATCCATCTTATAAATTGATAGAGTGAATTCAACAACTATATAATTCTAGATCTAGGTTTTTTTCTAAGAACAAACATAAACAAATTTGCAACAACAATAAAAGAAAAGATTTATGATAATTCTCTACCCTTTTCTCAAGGGGAACAAGTCTTTAAATACAAGATAGAAATAAACCCTAATGGGCTGTCCAACAAGGCCCAACCAAACAAAAGACTCTTAGAAGTCATTAAAAATAAAAGACTTACAAATAATTAAAGACTTAAAATTTAATTTGTAATAAAACCTTGAAGCCACTTGGGTTTGTTCTTATTTCTCATGGGCCTAGTATCATTACCCATCGGTCCAAGATCAACCTTGTCCTCAAGGTTGGGTGAATAAGCCACAGAACCGGCCCTGTTAGAAGGCCCACTCGGAAAAGAAACTTTAGCACTTGTGGATGACAGCTTGCATCCATTAGGTAACGTAAACTTATCCTTGTGCAGAGAATCCAAGGGCGGTGAAGGCTTGTGCAGGGAATCCAAAGTCTTTGACGGTGCAGATATCTTTAGCGTGTTGGAACTCACAAACCCACGTGATGCGGTACTTCCAAGGTTGGGAGTTTGAATAATATCTGTATCTGAAGACTTAAACTTGTTCAGTTCTACCTTTTCACTCTCAAGTACTTTCCCTTCTCTCAAACCAACCAGATGTGAAGCATTACTCCCTTGCCTTCCTTTGTTCCAAACCGAAACCTGCAAACCCTCTTGTGTTTCTTCCTTCTCAAAAACGAGATGCGTGTCCATACCCTCTTGTTTCTCTTCTTTATCACGAGATGACGGTGACGGTGTGTCTCCTGTGGTGGTGACGGTGCCGAGATGACAGTCTTCACGCGGTGCATGCAAGGTGGGAAACGAGTTACAGTCCTTCTCGATCTCTGTTGTTGTTGTTGTGTGCGAATGAACTAATGTTGGTGAAATTTTGTTCTGTTTTGCAGGTTCTGCTTCCGGTGGTTGAACGGTCGCGTCGGATTCGTGAGGAGTCCAACTCGGAGGAATCGGCGAGAGGATCTTCGATGGGGGCTTACCATAGAAAGCGCGGAGCTGGGACACGTGAAAAACAGGGTGGATCCGTGAGTCAGATGGAAGATCGAGTCGGTATGCCGCTTGTCCGATGCGTTGAAGAACCGTGAAAGGCCCAAAGTACCTCTTTGATAGTTTTTGAGAAGAACGGCGGACCACTGTTTGTTGCCTATACGGTTGGAGTTTGAGCCAGACCAGATCTCCTTCGGTAAAGGTACATTCTAAACGCTTCTTGTTACTCTGGATCTCCATTTTTCGTTTGCTTTTGGCCAAGTTAGACTGAAGAGCTCTCATTAGGTCGTCTCGTTGTTGCAGAGAGGATGCTACTGTGGTCACGGTCGTAGATCCGGCGGTGTACGAAGGAAAAGCTGGAGGTGGACGTCCATAGAGGGCTTCAAAGGGAGACATTTGAATGGCTGAATGGTAAGTGGAGTTGTACCAAAACTCTGCTAAGTGTAGGAACTGAAACCATTTTTTTGGATTCTCACTAGTGAAACACCGTAAATAAGTCTCTAAGCATCTGTTAACCACTTCCGTTTGCCCGTCTGTTTCAGGGTGATATGCTGTGCTGTACTTCAAAGTTGTTCCCTGGACACGAAACAATTCCTTCCAAAACGTGCTAAGAAACAGGGAGTCCCGATCTGAAACTATTGACTTTGGAATGCCATGGAGGCGACATATTTCAACTGAGAAACGAATGGCTAAGTCCTTCGCACCAAACTTAGAAGGAAGAGCTATGAAGTGAGAAAATTTTGTGAGTCTGTCGCACACAACCCAGATAGTAGTATGCCCCTGCGAATTTGGTAAGTGAGTGATGAAATCCATACTTAGATCGTTCCACACTTGAGTAGGAGTTGGTAGAGGCTGAATAAGTCCTTGTTTCTTTGTTGTCATATACTTATTCTGTTGACATATTGTGCATGTTTTGATGAATTTTTTTGTATCATTGTAGATCCCAGGCCATAAGAAAGAAGAAGAGAGGCGAGCAAGAGTTGGCTGCAAACCGGAGTGGCCCCCTTCAGGTGTACTGTGGTATTCAGATATGATGCTGTGTCTCAGATCTTTTGTATCAGGTATGAAGATCCTTTCCTTATAGTAAACCAACCCGTCTCGCTGTTTAAATGAATTCATTGAAACCGGGTCTGTTAGTGTCTTAGCCATAATCTCTTTTCCTTCTAAGTCTGATCTGTAATATGCTTTTAATGTGTCGAGGAGAACTGGAACCGGGGATGAGATGGAGAATAGTAGCGCCTCGTCGTCTTGCTGAATCCTGCTGAGAGCATCGGCAACCTGATTCGTCTTGCCAGGTTTGTAATGAATTTCGAACTCAAACCCTTGTAGTTTAGCAGCCCGCTTCTGCTGTTCTGGTGTTTGAATAGTTTGAACTAGCAGGTTTTTTAAGCTTTTCTGATCTGTAAATATATGGAAGTGACGACCGATTAAGTACTGTCTCCATTTTTTTACAGCCTCTGTTATGGCGAACATTTCACGGACATAGACAGACGATGCCTGAAGTCGGTTACAAAGTTTCTTGCTGAAAAAGGCAATTGGATGGCTGGATAAGTGCTTGGTTATCACCGGTGATAGTGATGTCGTTATTGTTGTGAGTGAAAGAGATTTTTGGAATTGAAAAATCTGCCATAAGAGGGCCTAAGGTCCTTAACCATTCCATACCTAGGACAACATCTGCACCTTCGATAGGAAGCAAGTGAAATGGGATTGAAAAAGAGTTATGTTGGAGCTTAATGGGAACTTTAGGGCATACACCCGAGCAAGATAACTTTGAACCATTGCCCACCATAACGGAAAAGTTTGGAATTTGTTGGGTAGGGAGTTTGAGGTGCTGAGCAATGCGAGGTTGTAAAATGTTGTGAGTGCTACCCGTATCGATCAAGACAGCCACGGAAAGTCCTTTGATAGATCCATTAAATTTTAAAGTCTTGGGTGAGAAGTGTCCATTGGCAGCTTGTGGTGAAAGTTGAAAATAAGTGTCATCAATGTCTTGGTTAAGGGATGGGGGGTCGTCATTAATTGGTAAATCTGCTGTTTCTCCTTCTTCATCGTCAATTAACAGCAAAAATTTACCCGCTGTGTATTTATGGCCCGGAATGAACTTTTCATCACAATTAAAACAAAGGCCTTGTGCTCTTCTTTCTTGTAATTGAACATTGGATAGGCGCCGGATAGGGAGTTTTTGGGGTGGTGCTGTGTTTAAGGGTTTGTTGATTGGTGGAGAAGTAGGTGTGGTCGTTTGTGGGAATGTTTTGGTACTGGTTAGTGTAAATGGTTTGTTGAACTTGGGTTTAGTATCGCGGATTTTGGACTCAGTAAGCTTGGCAAGCCCAATGGCTTGAGAGATGGAAACTGGTTTATGGATAGCAATTTCACTTTGAATTTCTGGTGCTAAACCTGAAATAAAGCAATTAAGGATAGCATCTCTAGATAATCCCACCACTTGGTTTCCTAATTTTTCAAATTGGGCTTGGTATTCAACCACTGAATGGGTTTGTTTCAATTTGAATAGTTCAGCTTGGTGATTAGCATAAGTAGACGGCCCAAAACGTAGCTCTAAAGCCTTTGTGAAAGAAAGCCAATCCAATAATTCATTATTTTGATGCATCCACTTAAACCAACCGAGTGCTTCGCCCTTCATATAAAAAGACATCATAGACAAACGGTTTTCTGGAGGGAGGTTGTAGAATGTGAAAAATTGCTCAGCTTGGAATAACCATTCCAAGGGATTAGACCCATCAAACATAGCAAGTTCTAGTTTAGGTGTTCGAAAGGGTGGAAAGGAAGGGTTTTGGGGCTGTTGGGGGTATGATAATTGAGGGAATTGAGGAATGGAGAATGGTTGAGATGTAGTAAAAAGAGGTGGGGCTGTATAGTATGGGGGATCCATATAATGTGGGTTGGGAAATAACCGTTGGGCAGTAGTTCGAAAAGGGGTGGATTGGGGTGGTAGAGTGCTTGCTGGAATTGTGGGGGAAAATATAGGGATGGTAGAATATGCCCTTGTGAAGTTTGGTGATGTGAGAGTGGTGGAAATAGGGGTAGTAAAATGATTGGTCATAGGGATAAAAGTAGGGTTTTGAGTGATACCTGATGAGGTGGCTGAGTGAATAGTGCCGCTGTGAACAGTACCCGCGGACGAAACAGTAGGCGAATGAATAGTGCTGCCGTGAACAGTGCCGCCGTGAACAGTACCCGAGTGAACAGTAGATGCGGAAATAGGGACAGCAGGCTGTTTTTCAGTTTGAGAGGCCAACTTGGTGAGTAAACCCATGATATTTTCATATCTAGAATCTGAAACTTGTTTCTCATTGTCCATTCTAGTATGAAGTTGCTCCATATCACCATGGGTTTTGAGGAACCTTTCATCCATTTGTTGTTGGGTCTCTTGCATAGCATTGTTGAGGTGAAGATGAGCTGTTTGGACAGCTTCCTCTACAATTTCCTTAGGGTTTGGTGGTTTGGGAGGAGCCATGAAATCAAGATGAAAGCACCAATTTAATTTGATAGAGTGAATTCAACAACTATATAATTCTAGATCTAGGTTTTTTTCTAAGAACAAACATAAACAAATTTGCAACAACAATAAAAGAAAAGATTTATGATAATTCTCTACCCTTTTCTCAAGGGGAACAAGTCTTTAAATACAAGATAGAAATAAACCCTAATGGGCTGTCCAACAAGGCCCAACCAAACAAAAGACTCTTAGAAGTCATTAAAAATAAAAGACTTACAAATAATTAAAGACTTAAAATTTAATTTGTAATAAAACCTTGAAGCCACTTGGGTTTGTTCTTATTTCTCATGGGCCTAGTATCATAAATACACCATAGGCTAGGAAATTTTTTGTTTTTGCAGTTCATGGCAAACAACTTTAGATTGTTCGTTAAGTAACCAATTTTTAAAAAAATTGGAGTATTGCATCCAAGGCTCTGGTATGAAAATAAAGTCATATTTATACTTTTTAATAATTTTCTAGAGAGCTAATTTGATTGGGAATTAGGAAGACCCTAAATGTTCCAAAAGATACACTTCATGATGAAGTGTTTGGGTTAATAGAATTAGTTGTAGTGAAATCATTTGCCTTATTTTTTCTAGATTTCCTTTTTTAGGTCACAAGATGAAAGTCTTCATGGGGGTCCTTTGCATTGTTCTGCTGGTCATTCACCTGCTCATCCATATTGGCCCAAGAGCTTTGTAAGAATTCATGCACTTTAGTGTTATTAATCTGATCCTGGTTTCTTTTACCATTTCCTCCACCTGGATGACATCCACAAAATCATTTTTAGAGCCTCCATATATCTTAAAAACCTCATGAACTCTTCCTTTGAGATGACACTCAAATTGTTGTGGTCTTTGTCCACCCCACTGGTTTCTTTAACCTTTTGCTTAGTTTCTATATTTTCCTCCAATAATTTTGCATTATTTTGTTTTTCAATTTGGACAAATATGCTTATAGGTGCCTTAGGCTGTTTGTCAGATTCAACCTTTGTGTCCATCTTATTTTCTTTCCTTATGCATTTATCAAACATGTGTCCTATACAAGTACGAAAGTGACAAATTTCATGGACTTTTTTGTATTCAATCTCCACAAAAAATGAAAAATCAATCCTCTCAGCTAGGATTTTGCAGCAGAACTCTTTGACCAAATCGAAGTCCACCAGAACCTTCATATAATGGCCAAAATATCTTTCAAAGGGAGCCTTTGAAGCAGAAAAAATACACATAGGAGTCCTTATACTACTAGCAATAGCGAATATGATTTTAGGTCATGAGTACTCCTGAGACAAACCATAAATCCTTATCCAAACATGAGCCGAAGTTTGTTTAAGTGTTGATGGAACAAAATCTCTAGTCCATGGAAAGAGCTTCAAGAACCTTTGTCCAAGGTTCCAAGTATTGACTGATCTGACAATATGAACATCCTCAAGGCAAGAAAAGGAGAACTCGAAGAAGCTCTTTCATAAAGAAGTTAAGTCCCATTTTCCTATTGTTTTTCAAAGGCTAGCTAACTTATTACGCAAGGCAACGAATGTTAACGGTGAGGAACCCTTAAACCAAACAACTCTTCATTGGATATTGTGCTTATAAGTTTCCACTCCGAGATTGTACTCGTCCTCGGGAATCGAGATTGCAAGAAGATTGCCTTTCTCACATGGAACCGACAACTGGCTCAGTGAAATATTACAAACATTATTTACATCTTCAGCAAAAGATTTTACCGATGGAGACGGATTTGAAGGTTTGGAGATGTTGATTGGAAATGATAAGGGGTTGCACTTTGAAGTTCATGGAATAGAAGACCATCCATCGAATAAAAAGAAGGTGAATAGTGTTAGGACAACAGTGGTTTCATCACCTTTTCGTGGTAATGCTAAATCATATAAACTATATAATATGAAAATAAGATATATCCAAACTACTTAAATTGTTTTTCTCTATTACATTAATTTACTCTAACAAAATGTCTAAAAAGTAATTAGTTAATGTTTCAATTTTTTCCCATTCTTAATTTTTTAGTTTTCAACACTAGTATCTGGTCCATTGGACCGCCTAATCTGATTCGGGAGTCAGTTCTTGCATTAAGTGGTTCTAGCCCTTTCTCGTTCGCAGTTGTAGGAGATCAAATTATGGTTCTCCTTACCAAGTCATCGCCAATCACCACTGATCCAACTAATAATTGGTAATTTTTCCATTCTAATCAACCACAAAGTGACATGCATGTGGCTTTATTCTATTAACTCGTTTTTTAATTTCAACTTTTTTACTCTTCTTTCACTTCTCTTAATTCAAATTTTAAATTTCTCTCGTATTTCTATTTTCCAAACTTTCTCACTTTCATTTTAATTTTTTCTGTCAATTTTCTCTTTCTCTTTTTATTGTTTTTAAGTATAAAAAAATAAAAATTAAACCCCTTTTTAATGTAATGAAGAATAATGTAGAAAAATGTTGAATTTTTAAAACCCAAAATTTAATCTCAATAGAAAAACATAATTGTTTTATAATTATTAAAAAAATATTCATACTTCTTAAAAAATAATTCATAATTATAAAATTAACAAATTATTTTATCAAATTGTCCTGACAATTAACGAGTTACTATAAACACAATACCGATACTATTTTTAATCAATAATTATTTTTATTTGAGAGACAAAATACTTATTTTCAATTGTCAATATTTTTTCTCTATCCCACGGGTCCTTTCTCCTTTTTGTATGATTATTTAATACAATTAAATTTATATGATTATTATTCATTTTACAATTAAATAATTCAGTTCAAATTTACATGTTTATTTAAATACATTTTAAATCGTATTAAATTAGATAATACTTAATAATGATGTGACAACTTAACAATATATATTTTATTTTAATTAACAATTGTCTTTGTTTGATAGACAAATTCTTTATTTCTAAATGCTATTTTTTTATTTCTTTATATCACGAGTCCCTTTTTTTCTTTTGTATGATATTTAATACGATAGTGTATGTATCTAAATATGTTTTATCATGTATCTAATAAATTAACTCGTGAGGGCACACAGGTACCTTATTAGTTACTCCTTAAAGAAAAATACATCCACCGTTTCTCATTTTTTGGTAGAAATCAAATATCCATTTTGCGCAATTGCATATATTATTCGCCCGAACAGGATAAAATCACAATAGATGGCAAAACTCGGTCAAGATTAAAAATAAAAAAAAATTAATAACTTGACAAAAAATAATTTCCTTAAAAAATGACGAAAAAATTAAAATAGGTAAATAAATTTGACATTTTCTTTATAAATTAAAAAGAAAATTGCAAATAAGATTATTATTTGCCTATTTTTAACTATTACTTATTGACTTTGATATTTATTTTTATGGAGATCCTTCCTTTTAAAATATCTCTTACCATAAAATAAAATATAAATTTAATTTAATAAATAGAAAATATACAATAATAATAATACTTTATCAAATAATAATAATAATAATAATAATAATAATAATAATAATAATAATAATAATTTTTATTGTGTAAAGCTCTTCACAAAAGTTTCTGTGTAAAATTCTTCACCTTGAAAAAAACAGTAAAATAGTCAAAATCCGAAATAATAAACTAATAGAATAAATCTTACTTTTATCTATAATAACAAATATCATTAATTCAATCTTCTTTATTAGTTATTTATAGAAAAAATATAAAAATCAGAATCAGAATCCTTATCAATTAAGGACTTGTTAAAACAACTTGGCGAAGCATTTTTAGAACGAAACACGTTAACGTGTGATTCAAATACAGAAAGCATGATCGTGACACAAATAGAAAAAAAATAACTACAATTATAATAATTAACATAAAGCAAATTTACCAATCAGAGAAAAAGCAATTTGAGAAATTGTGAAGAACCTGTCCTAAGAAAAAATACATAAAAAGAAAAAAAAACAAAAAACATCGTACCAAAACAAAAACCTTATACATATATAACCTGCGACCCTTGTTTTGGTTCTAACATAACAATCTCTGTCCCTTTCAATGGAACACGAGAACAAGAACAAGAGTACCCAGCAAGAGAAGTTTGGTTCTTTTTCTGAAATGGAGATTGATATAGCGAAACAGTTGATTCAACTTAGCAATAGTAATGGAGAGAGTCAATCTGGGACAACCTGCTTGGATGAAAATCGACATAGCCATAGCTATAGCAGCAATAGTGTGACTTTGCAATGGAAGGTGGAAGAGTGTAAGGGTAGTGATGATATTTCGCCTTCGTCGCCGGGTGGTGATTCTGTTGAGGATGTGTTGGCGGAGATTGAAGAAGATGAGGGATTGAGGAGGAAGAAAAAGAGGGTTCGATATGTTGAAGAGTTGTATAGAGTTACAGATCCTGTTGTTGTTGTAGCTCCTTTTGATAAGAATTAGGTTACATTGATAATTGACTTGTGTTAGAAGCTAACTTTAGATAGGTTATAGGTTACAGGTTCCATACTAATGTAATATTATAGTCTTTCGATACTTTAAATTAGCTATAGGCTGAAACATTATATTTGATTCTGAATACTGCTTTTGGTTATACATAATTTTGTTGTTGATTCTTCAAGTAGAGAGATAAAAAAAAGGCCAATTAGTTTAGATGGTTGTTGTACAGTGGAGAATAGAATTTTGTATTCACTGTCTAGTAGTGAAGTTTTACTAAAATATATTCTTCAAGAGCCACGTCGAATGAGTCATCTTACAAATCGATTTTTTAAAAACAAATCGATTTTATAAAAATATATTATCTGTGTCTTTGAGAGATAGGGTTTGGGGACTAAACTTTTGGCAGTTTTTATTATTTTTCTCCAAATCATCATACTATTTATCCAACACCTTATGATGTAAGAATCAGTATAGCTTTGACACTTTTGAAGAAAGGTATATATGATGTCCAACATATGTCAAAGTCCAATACAACATGTGTCCGTGTCCAATATTTACATATGTGATTACGTTCAATTTACTTATTTTTTAAAATTATTACAGATGTTGACATGTATGTCATCAAGTATTTTTAACAAGTTAAATGCACTGATGTACCAGTAATAACTTGTCAATTTTCATAAAATTTTTACTGTTTCACTGTCATGCAAGAGAAAGTCATGGTCAATAACTACTGAGTAAGTGCAATACAAAATTAACCTAGGCAGTGCTCAAGTAACAACACGAGAAATATTCTTGTCTGGTTTTCCAAAACTATCAACAGGATATATGAACAATCATACACTTTTAAGAAGACAGATCATGAGATTGATCAATAAGGAAGAATTTTAGAATACAGTAATGTAATTCCTTCACAAGATCAAATAGCTTCAATGCTCAAGATGAAAGACATATTCGGTCAGCTGTTGCAATTTTCGAGGATCTAGCTTCTGCTCTGTCACAACAGGTTGCTTCTTCACAGTTAGCATCCCAGAGGAAGAATCCACAGTCCAACCTTGCTGTAGTACATCTACAATCATACAATCAAAATAATTAATAATAATGATATCATAGGAAGGGAGGCCATGGTTGATAGAATGTAATCCTTGATGAATTTTTCACCAGTGTGGTAAATTGTAGATGGCGGAAAATAGTATATTGATCAAATTGCGTTGCACTACAGTCTACAGCATTATAGTGCGGCTATAGCTGCAACTCGACAACACTTGTACTAAATTATATATCATGGAACAATAGTGTTTAGTCAAAATGGCGCTAGCCGCTAGCTATGGCGCTATAGCGCCGCAAATTTGACAGCACAGATTCACCAGGAAGAATCAATAATCATGTTGGTTTGGGCTTTAAGTGTAATTTTTATAAGTTTCCTGATTTCTCAATCCAAGCATAAAATGTAATCAATATCCAATTTCTAATGTTTCTAGAAGAGAGAAGCTTAAACAGTTCATATTTGACAGTGCAGGGAAGTTGTAATCTTTCATTCATTTTGGTGACCTACTCCACAGTCTACATAGGAAAATTGTTTTATATAAACCATTTAAGAGGAAAGATTGTGTTGAGAAGCTACAATAATTATGATTCATTTCTAGGTCTGCAATGTTTATGATCCAAGAGGTGCTAAAACAAATAGATGTGGATTGTTTAATTAAAAACTGAATCTGAAATTACTTACAACTTGTAGCATCTTCCTTACTCATTCCCAGAAATAAAGCAGCATCTTCAATACTTATTGTAGAATAAGCAGATACAAGCAGCTGAAAAACCTCCTTTGTGTAAAGTTCTGGAAACAGCATAGTGGTATTAACATTTGCACTGTACTAATCAACTTCGAAAAGAAAAAAAAAAATACAGATTCAAGAGACTCATGTACTCAAACTGCTTATAAAATTAATCCAAAATAATTGAAGAAGTGGTACAATACTAGTGTACTAATTTATCAACTTCATGTTTTATTATATGTAAAGAGAAAGATAACCATCAAAAATAGGTGAGTAATCATGGTTCTTTCCAAGTTCAAACTATATAATATTTTATTTCCATCAACTTTATGTGAATTGTTTCTATCCATAACATGCTACGGCAACTAGGGCAAACAGCCAATAATTTTTTTAGCCAATGGTTGCCATCCATAGCATAATAGGTAAACCTATGTTGTTAATCTCAGATAGTGTTGGGTAGCACCGACCCCCTAAAATGCTATAGCGGTATAGCGGATAGCCATTATTGCCAAGACTAAAACACCAGTGTACAATGTAAACATGAATACTTAAAAATAGACTAATACACAAAATTAAAGAGATCATCATACTTAGTAGCTAAAAAGCCTAAAGTATAGAGTAATAAGAGTTAATCAGAGAAGAAGAATAAAACAGAACTGAACTAAACGATTCTTTGTGAGCAAGAACATAACATTATTCTTCAAAGGATTCTGATTGAACTTTATAACCTTTAAAAAGAGACAACAGTTAAAAAAATTCAGGAATTTATCCCAAAAAGTTTTAATAGTGGCTGTGATAGCGGTTTGTGGATGCAATTAGCGGCCTCTACAGCCGCTATTGCTGACAGCGATTCACAGACCAATGGCGTCACGCCGAACCCTACCACCGCCTCACTATTCCACTATAGCTTACTATCTTGAACACTATATACAGTTGTGCAAACAGCCAATAATACTATAGATTTAATCAATAATCAATACATCCATGCTTTGCTGATCCTCCCATACAGAAATGTCTGAATTAGTTTTAGTATAAAATATAGTCTACTGTCAATATTAACAACAGATAATGGGTTTCGATAAAAGCAAGAGCAACATTTAGCTAAACTAAAAGTCTATGTAACAGCTTATACAGTTAGATTTTTATATAGATATTTAAAGTGAACAGAATCCTGCCTTAAAATAGTGAAGATCCAAGAGTGCCTTTCTAAGAACATTCACAACTCTGCTGAAAAAGACAACAAAACCTTAAATGCTTACCTGAGAAAGCAGAAACAAAGCCCTGAAGTTCTTGACTCCACTCATAACCACGGATCGCCTCATGCACTCCACCATAGTTCCTTAACCAAAGCTGCTGACCAATTTTCCACACAGCAGTAATTTCAGGTTTGTTTTCTTTGATTAAGAAAGGTATCGTTTTCCATAGAAAGCGGGCACTGTTGCTGCAATATCACAACAGAAAACATGAAAACCTAAAATTGAAAAAAAATAAAATCAAATAAAAAAGTGAAACACTTAACATATAACCAACCTCATCCCTTCGAATACATTAATCATGTTCAGATAAACAGCTTTATTTAAACACATAAGCGAATCTCATGTGTACTTAAGTATAACTATTTCTATAACAACAAAAAAATGTTTTCATATAAACTATATAAACCTTTCTCATAAGTCATCCTAGAGAGCTTAGTTGAAATAAGCTGAAACCACCTTTCCTTATGTCATAAGTTGTTTCCATAAACAATATCAAATAGTTTCACAAGTGCTTATAAGTTATATCACTACTATCGACACCTCTTAAAAAAAGTGTGTCAGTATTGTTGATGTATCAGTGTCAGTGTCATGATTCCGGTGATGTAACTTGAAACATATAACACACTATATAATTTCACAGTATCATTTATATATACATGATGAATAATGAAATATGAATAATGAAATATGAAGAGTGAAAATAGATTATTACATGTCATGAACATAAAAGTGAGAGAGAAGATGAATGGCGTAGGGCCAGTCATTGTGAAAAGCAACACCGTCAGCTGCAACCTGAAGCATGAGATTATCGCAGATATCTGCAACTTTGTTGTACGATTTCGATTCCAATGCCGCCGTCACCGCCGACAAATCCATTCTCGCCAGTTTCAGATCAAATCCCTATTTATTCGTATAAATAATCAAATCGGAAAGAGGAAAAAAACCCTAGAAAATTATATGGAAAAGAGAGATTAGAAAACGAAATTCGACGTTCATACCTTGATTCGTTTTGTTGAAATTAACAAGCTAAGAAGACACTTCAAACTTCTCCAATTCCAAATAACAAGTGTTTGTGTGTTTTCTTTGGTTTCCCTCTTTCGTAACGACGTCGTTTGTTTTCTATGTGAAGTTGAAGAAAAAAAAAAGCCCAACTAAGCCATATAGGAAGCCCAAATTATTTTTATTTTTGGAAAAATATTGTTTTTTCCTTTAACTTTACCCTCTATGTATATTTTGGTCCCTCCCTCAATTTTAAAAGAGACTAATTTGTTCATTTAATTGTTCAAACGTTATGTTAGTTATTTCCGTCTGCTCTGTTAGTCAAAGTTAAAATATAAGAACACTGCACACATATGACGCTAAAAAATTCAAATTGTTTGCCTTAAACCTAAATTTGAATTGCACTCATGTTAGGGAGCAGACTAGATACTTTACTATTGGGGTAATTTTACTTTTTTTATTAAGAATACACATTAGATATATAATTCGCTCTTTTTTCTAGGTTTTTTCAAACTTCTTCACACACTCGGAGAACCACCGTAAACCCAGAAACATCAACTATTGCATGTGAAGAACAAATGTTACAATAAATTAAAAAAATTAATAAAGGAAATTTCAAAACAATAGTAATGGTTAATACCAACAAAAATTTCATATTCACTCTTCTTACCACCACCATCTCTACCATGGTCCTTCATTTTTTTCAACTCTATTCTTCAATCTCTAGAAACCTTGATCTACATTATTTTCATCATTTTTTTTAACTTCCTCCTATCATTCTTCGAGAATTTAGGGAAAGTGACTTTTTACTTCATCATATTCATATACAAAGTTAGAGTTATCTATTTTTCATAGGTTTATTTTAATGTAGTTATGTTTTTTTTATGTATATGTTAGAGTTGTAAGCATCGACTTTTGTGAAAGTTTTTGTGTGATTATGAGAGAAACAATGGGTAGTTGAATGTCTACAGCTTAAATCTTATTGACATATGAATTATATCATATGGGTTTTTTTTAACAATAAGGAAAATTAAAAAATCAAAACAAACATATGGCTTAAACCTAGTTTCATATTCCAAAATCTTCTAAAATTCTTCCAAAATACAAATGTATGCAAGTTTAACGAACTTCGTGACTTTTATGTAATATAGCACACAAAAATATTCCAAAATAGCAAAATTTCCAAGTTTAACAAACTTCGTGACTTTTATGTAGTGTAGCACACGAAAATCTTCTAAAAGACCAAATTTTGTCAATTTAACAAATTTCGTGACTTTTATGTAGTATTTAGCACACGAAAATCTTCAAAAAGACTAAGTTTTGCAAGTTTAACAAACTTCGTGACTTTTACGTAGTATAGCACACAAATATCTTCCAAAATACTAATGTATGCAAGATTAACAAACTTCGTGACTTTTATGTAGTATAGCATAGCAAACGAAAAATCTTCCAAAATACCAAAATTTGCAAGTTTAACAAACTTCGTGACTTTTATGTAGTATAGAGCACACAAAAATCTTCCAAAAGACCAAATTTTGCAAGTTTAACAAACTTCGTTACTTTTATGTAGTATAGAACACGAAAATTTTTCAATATATAAAAATTTGCAAGTTTAACAAACTTCATGACTTTTATGTAGTAGCACACAAAAATCTTCCAAAAGACCAAATTTTGCAAGTTTAACAAACTTCGTGACTTTTATGTAGTATAGCTTACGAAAATCTTCCAAAATACCAATGTATATAAGTTTAACGAACTTCATGAATGTTATGTAATATAGCACACGAAAATCTTCCAAAATACAAAAAATTGCAAGTTTAACAAACTTCGTGACTTTTATGTAGTATATAGCACACGCAAATCTTCGAAAAGACTAAATTTTGCAAGTTTAAAAAAAACTTTATGACTTTTATGTAGTATATAGCACACGAAAATCTTTCAAAGTTCCAAAATTTGTCTGTTATACGAACTTCTTGACTTTTATGTGGTATAGCAGATAAAAATCTTCCAAAAGACTAAATTTTGCAAGTTTAACAAATTTCGTGACTTTTAAGGAGTATTGCACACAAAAATCTTCCAAAATATTAAAATTTGCAAGTTTATCAAACTTTGTGACTTCTATGTAGTATAGCACACGAAAATCTTCCAAAATACCAATGTATGCAAGTTTAACGAACTTCGTGAATTTTATGTAGTATAGCACACGAAAATCTTCCAAAATATTAAAATTTGCAAGTTTAACGAACTTCGTGACTTTTATGTAGTAGAACACGAAAAATCTTCCAAAAGACCAAATTTTGCCAATTTAACAAATTTTGTGACTTGTATGTAGTATTTAGCGCACGAAAATCTCCCAAAAGGCTAAATCTCGCAGGTTTAACAAACTTCAAGACTTTTACGTAGTATATAGCACACGAAAATCTTCCTAAATACCAATGTATGCAAGTTTAACGAACTTCATGAATTTTATTTAGTTTAGCATAGCACACGAAAATCTTCCAATATACCAAAATTTGCAAGTTTAACAAACTTCGTTACTTTTATGAAGTGTAGCACACGAAAATCTTCCAGAAGACCAAAATTTGAAAGTTTAACAAACTGCGTGACTTTTACATAGTATAAAGCACACGAAAATCTTCCAAAATACCAATGTATGCAATTTTAACGAACTTTGGGACTTTAATGTAGTATAGCACACGAAAATATTTCAAAATACCAAAATTTGCCTGTTATACGAACTTCTTGACTTTCTCTTGTATAGCAGACAAAAATCTTCCAAAAGACTAAATTTTGCAAGTTCAACAGATTTCGTGACTATTATGGAGTATAGCACACAAAAATTTTCCAAAATATTAAAATTTACAAGTTTATTAAACTTCGTGACTTTTATGTATATAGCACACGAAAATCTTCTAAAATACCAATGTATGCAAGTTTAACGAACTTCGAGACTTTTATGTCGTATAGCACACGAAAATCTTCCAAAATACAAAATATTTCAAGTTTAACAAACTTTGTGACTTTTATATAGTGTAGCACATGAAAATCTTCCCGAAGACCAAATTTTGCAAGTTTAACAAATTTCGTGACTTTTATGTAGTATATAGCACATGAAAATCTTCCAAAATACAAATGTATGCAAGTTTAACGAATGTCGTGAATTTTATGTAGTATAGCACACGAAAATCTTCAAAAATAATAAAATTTGCAAGTTAAATGAACTTCGTGAATTATATGTAGTAGCACACAAAAATCTTCCAAAAGTCCAAATTTTGCCAATTTAACAAGTTTAATGAACTTTGGGCCTTTCTGTGGTATAGCAGACAAAAATCTTCCAAAAGACAAATTTTGCAAGTTTAACAGATTTCGTGACTTTTATGGAGTATAGCACACAAAAATCTTCCAAAATATTAAAATTTGCAAGTTTATCAAACTTTGTGACTTCAATGTATATAGCACACGAAAATCTTCTAAAATACCAATGTATGCAAGTTTAACGAACTTCGTAACTTTTATGTCATATAGCACACAAAAATCTTCCGAAATACAAAAAATTTCAAGTTTAACAAACTTCGTGACTTTTATGTAGTGTAGCACACGAAAATCTTCCCGAAGACCAAATTTTGCAAGTTAAACAAATTTCGTGACTTTTATGTAGTATATTGCACATGAAAATCTTCCAAAATACCAATGTATGCAAGTTTGACGAACTTTGTGAATTTTATGTAGTAAAGCACACGAAAACCTTCCAAAATATTAAAATTTGCAAGTTTAACGAACTTCGTGAATTATATGTAGTAGCACACAAAAATCTTCCAAAAGTCCAAATTTTGCTAATTTAACAAATTTAACGAACTTTGGGCCTTTCTGTGGTATAGCAGACAAAAATCTTCCAAAAGACTAAATATTGCAAGTTTAACAGATTTCGTGACTTTTATGGAGTATAGCACACAAAAATCTTCCAAAATATTAAAATGGCAAAATACCCTTTTTCGTCCCTTAACTTCACCTCGGGGTCCATTTTGGTCCTTTAATTTTTAAAAAGTTCAAATAGACCCCTTATATATTCAAAAGGTGGCACATTAGTCCTTTCCGTCTGTTTGATGCAAACGGACGTTAAACAGTGTATACGTGGCGGGTTACGTGGCATAGGTTGTTACCAAGGTCCAGAAAATATTCAACCACTAGTAAAGGAAAAGCATGCTAAACCACTAGGCCAGGCTCAGTTTTGTTGACTTAATTTCCTTCTGTAACTACTTATTTAAAGACTGTAACCATTTTAACCTTACAAAATCTTGACTATTATTTTTATTATTACTATTTTAATTATTAATTATTATTATTATTACTATTATTTTTATTACTATTATTATCATTATTATTATTACTATTATTATTATTAGTATTACAAGAAATTTGGAATAATAATAAATCGCTGCCGTATTATTTCTATTTTTATTATTAGTATTATTACAATTATTATTATTATTAGTATTATTAATTGTTATTTTTATTGTTATTTTTAGTATTATTATTGTTAATAATATTATTATTATTATTACTATTATTATTACTATTAGGGTTAATACCTATTTTGCCCCCTGCCATATGGGGTGTAGTTGAAAAACCCCCTGCCAAAAAAAAAAGTTTCAAGAAGTGCCTCGTAAAATTTCAAAAGTTTGATTTTGAATCCTTTTCATGCCACCTCATTAAAAAGTCTGATGTGGCAATTTTTTTAATGACGTGGTTGGCTTAGGTGGCATTTTTATTATTTTTTATTTGTTTTAATAACACTTATTATTATTTTATTGTTTAGTTTTAGAAATGGTAAATATGAAAGCTTAAAAAATGGTCCTAAGGGGACATAAAGCATACAAGTCCAACACCACTACCAACAGGCTGCACGTTTCTGTTTGTAGTGTGGTTGCCTTAGCTTACTTATAATTGTTACTGCTATTGTTTATTGTTTAGCATTAATAGTTATTGTTTTCATAATTAATTAATATAAATATTATTAGTTAATAATTAAAGTATTATTTATTAGTTAATATATTTAGTTAATGTTATTAATTAATATTACTTAAATTATAAAATAATAATTAATATTTATTTTACTGTTAATGTTAATTAAATTATAAAATATAAACTAAATTAAACTAAACTAATATAAATATTAATTATTATTTTATAATTTAACTAATTGTTATTGTTTTCATAATAATTAGCATTAATAATTAACTGTAAACAAATATTATTACTAACGTTAATATTATAAAAATGTTTTACAAATAGTTATTGTTATTGTAAAAATAAGTCTTCATAATTTAACTATTAACAATTAATATCATTGTAGATTATAATTTAAGTTATTAGTATTAATATTTATATTAGCATTAATAATTATAATTTAATATTAATTAAACAAATATTAATTAAATAATATAAATATTGTAAATTAAATATTTCTTTAGTTATTGTTAATGTTAAGCATTAATAATTAATATTACTTATATTTTAAATTAAATATAAATATTATTTTATAATTTAACTAATTGTAAAATATAGTTTAATTAATAGAGAAAATACGTGGGCATAAGAATTAGCGTAATTATTAAACAAATATTATTTTACTAATTTAACTAATATTTATATATTTTATTTTATATAAATATATTAATATTAGCGTTAATTAGTAAACAAATATCATTTTATTATTTTATAATGAATTTCTTAATTAATACAGTAAAATAAATATTGATTATTATTTTATAATTTAAGTAATATTAATTAATAACATTAACTTAGAATATTAACTAATAAATAATACTTTAATTATTAACTAATAATATATATTAATTAATTATGAAAACAATAACTATTAATGCTAATAAACAATAAACAATAGCAGTAACAATTATAAGTAAGCTAAGGCAACCACATGACAAACAGAAACATGCAGCCTAGTGGTAGTGGTGTTGGACTTGTATGCTTTGTGTCCTGGGTTTAACACCCCTTAGGACCATTTTTTAAGCTTTCATATTTACCATTTCTAAAACTAAACAATAAAATAATAATAAAAATGCCACAGGGGCGTTTTTCAACTACACCCTGTCGCATGCTCGCGAAAATAGACAGAGTCGCCACCAATATATTTATCCCAAAGAGGGAAAGGAATATCAGAAAACCTAGAATAAGAAAAGGATAAGAAAAGGTCTTGCGACCAGAGATCGGGTAAGAAGTCGATTACGCGAGGGGAAGGTATTAGCACCCCTCACGTCTGTGGTACTCCACAGGATCCACTTATGTTTGTTCTATTCTAAGGGTGTATAAATCTAAAGCTTAATTACTAAGGGAATGCATGCAAATGAAAAAGAAACACGGGGAAAATAAGGTTTATAAATAATTATGCTCGCTTAGGCCCCGCGACCTAATGCCTACGTATCCTTTTCAGGAATCAGAGCGCCGTAGTTCGGCTCTTTAGTTTTTGTTTGTTTTTGTGTTTTTTAGTGGACGAAGTTACATTCGCACTCCGCTGCTCGACCTCTGGAGTCTTAAGCTGGGAATGGAGCGGAAATAACGTGTCCGATTAAGGGAAGAATGCCCTGAAGGCAAGAGAAAGAATGCCTCGGAGGCAAGAGAGAGAAGAGAGAAAATTGGTTTGTGTCTTTTAGGTGTAATTCCATGATGGACGAAAACCCACTACAAGGCTTCGCATCACTTCCTTACTTTGTTTAAGTCTAAGCCTTTATTAGATATTTTGAAATGTTTTTGGTTAGGTGTCTTTTAAGGGGAATTAATTTGTGAATTGAATCATGCCATGAAAAAAAGAGTTTTTATATATTTAGAGAATGCACATCGAGGCCTACGCCACAATCGTTTCTCTGAATAACGGTTGAGAAATACACCGAGGCCTACGCCTCAATCATTTCTCTCCCGCTAAGTGTGAAATAACATACATCGGGGCCTACGCCCCAATCATTTCTTTCACACTAAAAAAAATGTATTAGCATGATTCGCGTCGTCCTTTATTAGTGTTTTAAAGTTGAAAAGAAAAAGGAAAAGAACTTAATCTAAAAGATGATTCTAAGTCCTAAATTGTCTAATTAAAATCTACCTAAAATTATAGGTTTTGCCTAAAGGGAAGACTAACCTAAAAGTTATGTGAAGATTATGGATCCTAAGATTATGGGAACACACAAGATGAAGTCACAATTACAAGTAAACAATGATACAAAATTAGTGCAAATTGACTAAAAGAAATGACTTGAAATATAGCATCAAAATATGAAAGCGAACGATTCAAAATATAGTGCTAAAATGAATTATGGACTATTATTTATTGTTTATGATATTTATGAAGACAAAGAATTCTAATTAAGCAAAAAAAGAATTAAGAGTTAGTCTAAAACTAATATTTTTGTGATTATTCTTTAGGACAAAAATCATGTCAAAGTCTAAGGATTAGTAAGCAAAATTAGCAATCTAATTACTCAAAGAAATGGTAAAAAAAACTAATTAATCTAAATAAAATGATAGAACCAGGAGGGTGCAAACTGAAATAATGGTGTGAAGAGAAACTGGGCGCAAGGCCCATGGTGATTTGGCCTAGTGAGGCGTTTTTGTTTCAGAATCTCATATGTCCAAAAAGTGACAATGGGCCACAGGGGGTGCATAATACAGAATGGCCCAAGAATAGTTTTTTTGTATTGATCCATAACGTTTTTTTTAATCAGAATAATAATTGAAATAAAAATCAATTAATCAATAAACATAAAAAAAAGGGAACGACGATTGGGAATTAGGGTTATGAATTGCGCCGTTCCCCCTTCCTCGTTCGTCTCATCTCTCCCCCAAAGATCACCGGAGCGGCCACCGGAAATCGCCTCCGGCGGAGCCCTTTTGCGAGACCTCAAATTAACCATACCACTATCCTCGTCCTCTTGGACTCTCTTCATTTCTCCGATTCAAATTCACTGATTCTAAATGGCAAATCCTGAATCTAACCAAATTCGCAACCCTAACGAAAGCCTAACAATGCAATTGGTTCAGGAGAATGTTCAGGGAGCTTTGCTCATTATAATTACTAATAAGAACAAGCGAAGAAGATGGAGAAGGAAGATTTGTAACTTACCTGAAGCGCGAAACGGTGAAGATCGAGGCTTTAGTTACGAACGCGTGAAATGAGCGCAATTGAGATCAAACGTTGGTTCAGGTGACATCAAACTCTTGCTTCTATCTTCTTCTTGATTCTTCTTCGGTTTCTCCTTCTTCTACCTTCTTGTTGCAACTTCTCTGATTCTGTATTAGTGTTGTAATTGATGTGTGCGAAGGTAAGTATTGTTATGAGGATTGAAGAGAGATGAAGATGGTGTTGGTTGTTGTTGTTACAGGGAGTAGCTGAAGATGATTGCTTCAGTGTGAAGGTGCAGAAGATTATGCTGATTCGGTTTTGAATTGATGATGATGAATGGACATGGAGGAGAGTGAAGAAGTGGAGATGGTTTGAAGTGTGAAAATGGTGGAGTGGTGATGAATGAGAGAGATGGTTTGAAGTGTGAAAATGGTGGAGTGGTGATGAATGAGAGAGATGGTTCGAAGTGTGAAAATGGTGGAGTGGTGATGAATGAGAGAGATGGTTGAAAGCAATCGAAGGAAGAGAAGTTCTGGTTATATAGAGTTTCAGGTTAGTTCCTTCTCCTTTTTCTGTTAAAAGTCTGTTGGATAATTCTGTTAGTTGGAAGTTGTGATTGTTATGAAACTGTTACAGGTTAGTTTTGGTTATAACAGAATTAGTTAACTGTTAGGAAAAGTTAGTTAAGGGTGGGAAAGGATAGTTAGAAAAGGTTTGAACTTGGTTTTGGAATGGTTATGTTTGGATGTGTAACTGTTAAAGAATCAGTAGGTTAGTTAAAGTTATGCTTTAAGAACAACTAGGTCAGTTCAATGAGGATTTTGGCAATTAAGAAGTAATAATTAGGAGGTTTATCAAATGGCCGTTAATGAATCAAATGTGAAAAGCTGGTTAAATGCTAAATTGAAAATGTCGGTGAGTTGCACTTGGTTAAGGTTCAGTTGCAAATAAAAATTAGTAGAAAGGGCTGTCGATTAAAATGCTATGTGGTTTATGAATGTTGGTTTGAATTATGCGGCAAGTTTAGACTTGTGTTGGGTTTTGAATTGATCTGTGAAATTTGTTTGAATGCTGCAGGTTTATCTCTTTTGTTGAACAGGACATATGCAGGGCTGTTTTGTATGGATTGAACCTTGTGAGATGCTTGCTTTGAAGTGTACGTTGAATTGATGATTGTATGTATTTTCTTTGAACTGTCAAGGATCCATTCGGGTCATGATGATATTAATGAACCGACGGCGATGACGGTATTGTCCTGCAGGTTTTGGAAAATTGTGGACTTGTTTCACGGAAGCTTGGGACCGAATCAAATTGGGCAGAACCGACGCAAATGCGGAACAAGGCATGTGGAATCAATTCCGAGCTCACAGGACAAAATCTAGTGTTTCCATTCATTGTAGGTCTTAGACATATCTAGGTGACTTTGTAGTTAAAAGAAATGATGATGATGATAATCTGACATGGTGGCTGCAGCATGAACGTGAACTTGTATTGAAAGATGTTGGTATATATGGAGCTGAACATGTATTAACTCAGAATAGACTTAGGAAAAATGATGTCCGTAATGAACTTTGGATTCTTGATCAAGTAGTTCTCATCTCTTTTATGTTTCTTTTGTAATTCGAGAGGAACCTCTTAGTCATGATGTAATTTTGACTTTTAGAGGGATCTTTTCTTCTTTTTCTTTTAAATAAAAAAAGAGATTATGCATATCACCTTGAATGCAATTTGGATGACTTCGATTATGTCTTAGCAATATGGACTTGAATTTCAAGGAATTAATCATAAACGAATCCCGCCGTTTGATAAAATTTCTTGAAAATACGACTGATGTTCGTGCAAATCTTGATGAGAACCTTCAAATCAATTGTATACTTTTCATAGTTCCATAATAATTAGAACACTCCTGATTGAATCTTAAATTCATAATAACTCGTTCTCGAAGCGACTTTAATATGCATAAGACCTTAACTTGATGTATCAGAAGATAAATAAACTCATCATCCTATTTCACAAACCATGAGTCATTTCCTGTATCTTAATCAACTTTAGGAACCCCCTTGAATTGATGAAAGATAGAATAGGGAAGATATAGTCAGAGAATATCACAACACATCTTGTTCAGATGATGACCACAAATACGTGAATATTTACAAAGAGCCCCAACTGAATCCTTACATTCATGATCCTTGATCCCATGCTAGATTTAATGATTAGTGAAATATGCAGTGCTATGCGAATGATCCAATAGAAGTATGCAAATGAACGAGAAACATAAGCCAGATGGATGTAAAATTGGGTGGGCAAATTTTGGGGTGCAACAGCTGCCCCTATTTAATCATCTTGAACCTGAAGGTGAGATTGGCGCTAGCCTTTCGATCATTCAAGGTAGAAGAATATTAAATATCAAAAGAACCTGAAAATTTGCCTGATGAGAGATAGGATTCACTGGGGAAAAGATGGTGTCAACTCCACTGAGGAAGAATGTATCAATTCTGGATTGATCAAATTAACTCTGAGTTAGAAATGAAATAGACCTCAACTCTGGGTTGAAAAAGAAAAGTGGGTCGACTCTGGGTCGACTCTGCAGTATTATTATTATTATTATTATTATTATTATTATTATTATTATTATTAGTATTAGTATTATTACTATTAAAAGGTATTAAATGGCTGCCAGTATTTAATGATTGCCAGTATTTAAATGGCTGCCAATATTTAAATAAATATATTCAGAAGAAAAGTATTTAAACAAAAATGTATATGGCCCAATGGTGTAACTTGTGTTCATTAAGCAAGGTGTTGTTGGTTCGAACCTTGAGACGAAAAATGGTATTTTGCCTATTAAAATTTGCAAGTTTATCAAACTTCGTGACTTCAATGTATATAGCACAAAAAAATCTTCTAAAATACCAATGTATGCAAGTTTAACGAACTTCGTGACTTTTATGTCGTATAGCACACGAAAATCTTCCACTTTTATGTAGTGTAGCACACGGAAATCTTCCCGAAGACCAAATTTTGCAAGTTTAACAAACTTCGGGACTTTTACGTTGTATATTGCACATGAAAATCTTCCAAAATACCAATGTATGCAAGTTTGACAAACTTTGGGAATTTTATGTAGTAAAGCACATGAAAATCTTCCAAAATATTAAAATTTGCAAGTTTAACGAACTTTGTGACTTTTATGTAGTAGCACAAGAAAATCTTCCAAAAGACAAAATTTAGCCAATTAAATAAATTTCGTGACTTTTATGTTGTATTTAGTACACGAAAATATTCCAAAATACTAAATTTTACAAGTTTAACAAACTTTGTGACTTTTATGTAGTGTAGAAACCAAAATTCATCCAAAATACAAATGTTTTGAAGTTTAACGAACATCGCGACTTTTATGTAGTATAACAAGCGAAAATCTTCCAAAATATTAAAATTTGCATGTTTAACGAACTTCGTTACTTTTATGTAGGATAGCACACGCAAATCTTCCAAAACACCAATGTATGCAAGTTTAATGAACTTTGGGACTTTAAATTAGTATAGCACACGAAAATCTTCCAAAATACCAAAATTTTCCTATTATACGAATTTCTTAACTTTTATGAGGTATAGCAGACGAAAATCTTCCAAAAGACTAAATTTTGCAAGTCTAACAAATTTCGTGACTTTTATGGAGTATAGCACACAAAAATCTTCCAAAATATTGAAATTTACTAGTTTATCAAACTTCGTAACTTTTATGTAGTATAGCTCACAAAAATCTTCCAAAATACCAATGTATGCAAGTTTAACGAACTTCGTGACTTTTATGTAGCATAGCACACAAAAATCTTCCAAAATATTAAAATTTGCAAGTTTAACTAACGTCGTGACTTTTATGTAGTATAGCACACAAAAATATTCAAAATTACTTAAATTTCCAAGATTAACAAACTTCGTGACTTTTATGAAGTGTAGCACACGAAAATCTTCCAAAAGACAAAATCTTGCCAGTTTAACAAACTTCGTGACTTTTACGTAGTAAAAAGCGTACAAAAATCTTCCAAAATACCAATGTATGCAAATTTAACAAACTTTGGGACTTTCATGTAGTATAGCACTTGAAAATCTTTCAAAATACCAAAATTTTCCTGTTATACGAACTTGTGGACTTTTATGTAGTATAGCAGACAAAAATCTTTCAAAAGACTAAATTTTGCAAGTTTAACAAATTTCGTGACTTTTATGGAGTATAGTACACAAATATCTTTCAAAATATTAAAATTTGCAAGTTTATCAAACTTAGTGATTTCTATGTAGTATAAAACACGAAAATCTTCCAAAATACCAATGTATGCAAGTTTAACGAACTTCATGACTTTATGTAGTATAGCACACAAAAATCTTCCAAAATATTAAAATTTGCAAGTTTAACGAACTTCATGACTTTTATGTAGTGTAGTACACGAAAATATTCCAATAGACAAAATTTAGAAAGTTTAACAAACTTCGGGACTTTTATGTAGTATATCACACGAAAATCTTTCAAAGTACCAATGTATGCAAGTTTAACAAACTTCATGACTTTTATGTAGTATATAATACACGAAAATCTTCCAAAATATTGAAATTTGCAACTTTACCAACGTCGTGACTTTTATGTAGTATAGCTCACAAAAACCTTCCAAAATACCAATGTATACAAGTTTAACGAACTTCGTGACTTTTATGTCGTATAGCACACGAAAATCTTCCAAAATACGAAAAATTTCAAGTTTAACAAACTTCGTGACTTTTAAGTTGCGTAGCACACAAAAATCTTCCCGAAGACCAAATTTTGCAAGTTTAACAAACTTCATGACTTTTATGAAGTATATTCCACATGAAAATCTTCCAAAATACTAATGTATGCAAGTTTGACGAACTTTGTGAATTTTATGTAGTAAAGCACACGAAAATCTTCCAAAATATTAAAATTTGCAAGTTTAACGAACTTCGTGAATTTTATATAGTAGCACACAAAAATCTTCCAAAAGTCCAAATTTTGCCAATTTAACAAATTTAACGAACTTTGGGCCTTTCTGTGGTATAGCAGACAAAAATCTTCCAAAAGACTAAAATTTGCAAGTTTAACATATTTCATGACTTTTATGGAGTATAGCATACAAAAATCTTCCAAAATATTAAAATTTGCAAGTTTATCAAACTTCGTGACTTCAGTGTATATAGTGTAACACCCCATTTCTACCCGGCAAAATATATATAAATCAGAGTTTTTAAAATTTCTCAATAAACAAATGAGGCATCACATAATCAAAACAAAACAAATCAACTCGTCGCATACGGCGGATACATAGCACCTTTGAAACAAAATAACTTATTTTATTAAAACACAACAGAATCACTTAAACAAGTATTCAATAAAATATCTTCAGTTAACTTATCATTTTGTTCAACCAAGATAACACAATTAAACAACAACATCATGAATGACATAAATCGTTTCCCCCAGAGTGCTACGTATCAGAGCGACAACCGACTCGAGTAAAGGCAACTAAATCTTCATACTTGAATACCTGCACGTTACCAATATAAAGGCAACGGCGAAACAAGAGAAAAGGGTGAGATATCAAATCGTATAAGTGGGCGCATGATAAATTGTATATTAGGATTCAGGCATATAAAATCATTACATCGCAAGTATCAACAGTTACCATACACATTATACTTCCACAGTTCATTAATCTCTCATACTTTTCATCGCACAACCAGTCATAATCATGTAAATAGTATCATCCAATAAATTTCACATATTCAAGTATGCACGAAGTTCAATCGTATAATAATCACAGGATTCAATACTATTATTCCAAATATATACACAATCCATCATTATCACATATTCTCGCATTTAACCAATTGCGTATTCAAACATCACCCCTTCTCAATTATCAATTAATACAATTATCACTACAACACCAAGTGTACATAATCAATTACCAAACTCATACACATAGCATCACAACATCAATGCACATAATCAATTGTTCACTCGTACACTTATCACACCAACATAATGCACATAATCAATTATCACATTCATACACACATCATCACAACATAATGCACATAATCAACTATCACATAACTCTAATGTGACTCAATGAAACATGTGACACTATGCATGTGGTAACAATGTGAAATTCTAAGTTTCACCGGCCTCCGATTCATAACTCTAGAATCTAAGCCACACTTCCGATCCGGACAAGACCAAAGTCCACCAATTGTAAACATATAGTTTACGGCTTCCGATTCACTCTAGAATCCAAGCTCGCTTGTGTTTCAAAGCAAATCCACCTGTGTTTCAAGGCACACTATGATATGAATGTATGTACAATATCACAAATATATGCAATTAAGATCATCTCTACCATATTAACTTTCCGCATATCTCAATAATTCAACTCTATGAATTATCCACCAATTGTACACAACATTCGCAACACACACATCATTAACATATAAGAGGCCAATTAATCAATTACGATTCACACAATCCAATTAACACTAGTAACCATACTATCTCATGTTAATTCTCATTTTTGCCAATTATACATAAACACACACTTTCAACATCAAGCAATTAATCATTAAAATTAATGTTATCCAACTACCCACAGAGAATCAATATCAAAACAACATCATTGGCATAGCAATATATATTTCTCAACATACATATTCACGCCAAAGCACAATTACGGATAATTTCTCAAAATATCGTAATTTACCGACAAACCGAATAGTTGATCTAATTCCAAATTATATTCCAATCAGTTAAACACATTGAAATTAATTCAACTATTAATTTAATCAACCAATTAATAATCACACTATATTAATTTAATTCACTTCTATTTCTACTCCATTTCCAATTTCTAGAATTCTATTGCTCAAGACCATTTTTATTGAAAAGAATATCACGCTAGCTTTCTAACGCTTCGAACGGGGACTCGAACGGAGTTACGGTTTAAAAGATATGAATTGTTAAAGTTCCAATGAAAAAGAAAACACCGACATTATATACTGACAACTCTAAACATGTCAAAATTACTCAAAACAAACAAAAGTATGACTCTTAGTAATTCAAACAACTCTAACAACTTTATTGTCAACTCTAACAACTCTATTGACAAATTTAATAACTCTATTTACAGCTCTATTAGCAACTCTAACAACTCTATTCAAATTAAAATAATTAAATTAGCTTATTAATCTAATTATTTATCTCTAATTCCAAAACTCCTAAAATTATTACAAATAATATTAATTCCAATTCCAATATATTCTATTCCTAAAATGTGTGTCAATTTCTATCACAAAACCAATATTTATTTATAAAAATATTTAAATTAAAATCCAATTTCGGTCGATTCGTAAAATATCACAATTTCAACAAAATAACGTCACCATGTTAATGTACTAATTAAGCTTAGCTACCACGTTAATTTTCATCAAATTCCGGTCAATTGATTATACCGCTTAATTCGGCTATTTTTATCAAACATGACTATTTTATATTTTATTAGTCATATTCTACCGTTTTTAATTTATTTCCTTTCATAATTAGAGTCCATTTCCAATATATATTAATATAGGAAATGCTTGTTTGTACCATTTTTTTCTATCAATTACAAAAATAATTGTTTCCACTTAACTAGAAGTGATGCCACAGTATATATTCTTGTTATAGTGAAACAGAGAACATGGTAATTTAGAAATAGTGTTACTGTTGTTGCATACTATCTATAAGTATCAAATAAATATAGTGTATGTTCTAATTCACTACTACTTATATTTAACATGTTCGTATATTCCAACAAATGAATTATAGTTTAATAGCTAGTAGTCAAACAGTAAGGAAACAATATTCAGAATATATAAAAATGGCATAAAAACGAAATGGAAAGCAGCTTCATAGCACGGGTTTAGCATTTCCAGTATACTAAAATAGTAGCAAACAACAACAAGCAACAATGACAGGAATGCAGAATTTCAAATCTCTGTAACAGTTTATCATAGCACAAAAATCATAACCTAAATCCCTAATCCCCAACATACAATTGCTCATAAGCCCCATTATAAGAAGAGAACTTGTAATACCCGGTATTATAATTGTCCAATTACCAATTCTAAATTAAATTGATATGAGTAATGGACAAGTATGATACACATTTTACTAATAGGTTCATCATATAGAATCATGCTAATTAGTAAAAATAGGGGCAATATGGTACTTTCACCCTTAAATAGAGTTAGGATGTGTTTGGGTTACTTATTCCATTCCTTCTAAAAACCAGAATTTTGGAGAATAGAGAGTAGAGGAAGAAAACGTGAAAGAAGAGGAAGAGAGGAGAAGAGTCCCAAAACCTAGTCCAAGCTTCATCTTTGCATGCAACCAATTCTGTCCAACATCTTGCTCTTTCCATCATCAACATCTTGCTTCAGCATCTTCATCATCATCCTCTGATTCCTTCTCTGAGGTGAGTCCTTAGTTAGAAACCTTGGGGTTTGCATGTTGGGAATACTTTGGGGTTTAGGGATTGTGAGATAATTGATAAACATATGATGCTTAATATGTTAACTTTTGTGTTAATCCTTGCATGTTGGTGGTTCTGATTATATTAATATGTTAGAAATTCGTTAGAACTATATGTAGGATGCAGGGGATTCATTATAGAGCATTTGGGACTGTTATAGAACCCTTAAAATGCAGAAAAATGATTCTGGTACAGTGTAACCGGTTACGGGTGTTGGTGTAACCGGTTACGCTGCTGAAAATGTAATTTTGGGCTATTTTTCGTGCTCGTAACCGGTTACGGATTTGGCGTAACCCGTTACGCTGGGTTAAAAGGGAAAAATCAGCAAACTTTGGAAATTCGTAACTTTCGGCTCGGGTATCGGAATTGCGCAAACTTGATATCGTTGGAAAGCTAGCGACGTGTACTTTCTAATAAGATTGGTCCCCAAACCAGAATGCTTGATTTAATTATATTTTAACCCCACTTAGTGTGTCTTGTCGAGTGAAATTGAATCTTGTTATTTTCCCCCGAGAACAGTTTCGTTCCGTAAAGGGAACCGGATGTCTCCTTAGTCATGTGAGACTTGTTTAATTTGTATTTAAACATGCTATTGTCATATATGAACATGGATGTGGTAATTTTAATATGTGAATTATGCATGATTAGAATGAATTAATCTCATTGCACTTAATTGCTACATTATGTTGAAATGTGAATGCCATATTGTGATGAGACATGAATATATTGTTGATGCCCGTTGTTTCGGTTAAACAATTGGGATTGTGTGCTTGTGTGATTGGCGATTGATGCGTGTGTATGCTTGAATCGAAGCGGGCCGGGGGCTAGGTTGCGTTATGTCCCGGGCTTTGTGATCAATGGGACAGCCCCGATCATGTGATCTTGGGCTCACACCTGAGCTACCGTTGCAGTGTGCTTGTGAGGGTCTTGAGGCATTTTCCCACTTGGCGTTAACACACTTGCGTGCTCGGTATGGTGGCGTTATGCGGCTAAGTAGGCCTACGCATAACAGGTAAACCATCTCTAGTGATGCCATGTAGGCTACACCACTAGGCTTTCGCCCGATGGACCCATGTGTCAAGATGGCGTATTGTACTCGGCGTTAACACATGTGCGTGAGGATGGTTAATGGGACAATGACGCCAATTAGGCTAAGGTCATATCGCGGCCATTTAGGCCTGTGCGAACCCGTTTAATCATCTTGCGGTGTGCTTGTACAAGTCTCTTGACAAATAGGCATGGGCGTGATTCATCGAGGGTGTGTTTTATAACCTAGTCGAGGCATTAACGCGCTTCTGGATTCCCCGTACATGGGTATGGGTTTTGGCATACGTGTTTGTATACTTGTGATATGATGAGTCCTATGGTGGACGATTCCTTGTTTTCTCCGTACTTGTACCGGATGTGAGGATAAACCCCAGATCAATGGTGGATTCGGTTTGTTGATGCATGTACCCTGTAGAACCGAGTGGACCCATAGGATAGGAGGACTCACTGAGATTTAGTAATCTCACCCCAATCAACTTATATTTTTTTCAGGTGCAGTTTAGTAGTGTTTGGTCAGTAGCAGGTTTGGACTGAAGACTTGGAAGTGATGACGGCTCGGAGACCTCGTCTGATCTCATCTTTCCGCTGTGCAGATCCATTGAAGATACATGTTTGTAATTCTTAATAGGATTTCTTGTTGTATTTTATATGGATCTTTCTATAACTATGGCTTTTGTATGTACTCAATATCAATTTTAACGTTTCATGCATAATATACTAGTCAGTTATGTATGGGGTGTTACAGTTGGTATCAGAGCAGGTCGATTCTCGGCCGAGCCATGAGACATCACTAGAAATTCCTTTCCTCCTCTCAGGTGTGCGTTGCCAGCCTGATTTTACTGATATCTCATTCAATTGTTGAACTTGATCAACTCATCGACTGAGTGTGAGACAGTAGAATTATGGCAGAGCCGCCACGAGGACTCGTAAACCTGTAAGTGTCGTGAACCCAAGTAGAAAGGATCGGTTGGGTGGTGGATTGTATATCGAAGCTGGATTTATTGGACGACGTAAGTAGAAGGAATATTGGAGTTGTCAGGATTAAGAGGAGCGTTTGACGCAAAGAAGTAATACCCGAACTACCAAGGTGTGGATTGAGACAGCTAGAACCCCCAGGATTTTGATTGGACGAAGTGAAATTTCTCTAAGTCTTGGTAATAGCAAGGAAAATCCAAATAGGATTGAGTAGGAGCCTTGTAAGTGAGATTCTCCGAAGGTGTTGAGCTGGGAATTAGTAGGATTCAGTACTGATGATGCTGCCGGTGTTAAGTATGACGGGTGAGCTGATAGGACAGAATGACCCCTGGAAATGCGAATAGAAGAGTTAGACCTTTCTGATTGTGCTGGTACGGACAGTAGTTGGATGGGTGAAGTATTAGGTTCTAAATCAGCTGGGTGTACCTAAGCGAGAGTAGTTTCCTAGTAAGGGTTGGTGGAATGTACGAGTGTGGTAGCTTACGATAGGGTGAGGCTTGAATACCCGGTCGATAGAAGAGGATGTGTATTTCTGTTCTCATCATTTTATATTTAAGTTCTAGAACTACGCTAGATGGAATATGAAATGACGTAGAAGCGTGAAATGCAGTAACCAAAGTTCTTCTTAGTTGTTGTTCGTCTGACCCCGAGTGAAGCCATAGAACTACGCTTGGCGTTGGGCGTTCAGGCGAGTAGGAACTAAGATCTATCTGGAACGTCAGCAGGATGATCGCAGTTGCGTAGAACGTTAGGAACTATAGTATTCCTATCTGCACTGAATTATCCTTGGAATATCATGCATGCGTGGGACGAGTGGGTACGCGCACTGCATGGTGATCCAAAGTTGAACTTCATATCTTCGTGCTTGCCGTTTTGGTTTTCCGAGTAAGTAAACCTTGGTGTGTAGCACTCTCAGGTTTTAGCATCCTGAGGAGTATGATTCGAAAGACTTGAGGAACGATGAACCTATTGGAGGTCTGTTCAGACACTTGTCGGTTGTGACTTTAGGATACACGTGGATATCGTTATACGCCACAGAGGTAGGTTACCTGGGTACATGGTCTCGGAGTTGGACCGCCATGTTGGTACTACCAGACGGGTATAATGCCACAGTACCGCTATCGTGCACAAGATGCGTGAGTCATCCTTTTTCCGACGTGTGTGTGACAAGGGTAATCCGAAGCTCAAGGTAGAATTCTGATGTGATACTCATGAGACGCAAATCCAGACTCTCATAAGGTATGTGGGATGAGAATCCATATGTCGAGCTCGATAGTAGAGGCATAACTAGACAGGCGATGGTGTGATGGATCAAGATCCAATACTATACTTATGGAGACTCTTAGTGATCGTGATCGCGTGAGTTAGTATCATATTGTACCTTGGGGACGTTCTCGTTTCGTGATGTGTTAAGTTGGCAATTTTGCATGAGTGTCTAGGGTGGGACTCATGTGCGGTCATGATATCCTGGTTAGCATGGTGAGTGGCTATCATGTACCATTGGCGACCGGTGATGGAATATGCAAGTTGTATCTTGGATCGGCTCGATGTGTGATGTGTCCGGCAAGGTATTGCTAGATACTCTGAATGGAGAAGTGTTAATCTTGGTAAAGCATGGACATTTTGGTTTGAGAACTGCTAAGGAGTTTATAAGAGAGATGTTCGAAGTGCAAAGTGTAAAGTGCAATTTCTTTCATTGTGGCTACGCTCAGACCGTTGGAAGCACTGCAATGAAGGATGCATCCGCCGAGGAAGTCAGTTTAGTGTCAGATTCAGAGATAGAACATACATTAGATGACTGTGTGAATGAAGTGTGGATATGGGAGGATTGTTATGTCAGTAAGTCGCACGAGTTATCAGAGGTGATACTACGCTAAGAGAATGAAGGTGTATGGTTGGGTAAAAGTTGTGTAGAACTGCTAGAGTTATCATGAGCTGCAGTACGTCGTGAAGGGTTCGATATACCGGTTGAGCAACAAGATTTGTTAGAATGGAAAACATAGCAGTTGTACGCTGTGGAAATCAGTGACAAGGACGAACCTCTAAGTCAGTGAGTATTCGGGTTCCAGTGTCCTGAGGATGAAACGTGTACCTAAATTGTGGTAGATGAACTATATGGAATGGCAAGGTAAGTAGAAGCTTGATTCTGGAAAGTATGCAACTTCGAAGAGTAGTAGTCGACGATGGATGTATATGGAGTTCTGGCGCGTGTTGTAATTGGACAACTACAGATAAGGAATTATTGTGTATTAATGGAAACTAAGTGAATTATGGATATAACGTGACTCAGAGGATTTCAAGGTGTGTGACTTGTTGGAATCAGAGTAGCGCAACGGATCAAGGAAGAATCAGATTAGTCTGAGGTAGGAATGAACGGACTATTTGTAGAATTTTATGTTGGGATGAAAGTCTCTTCCTAAGAGAAATTGTCGAAGCAGTGTTTCGTTCATTCCAGTCTCTCGAGGATCCACCATAAACTCAAGAGGTGTTGTCAATGGGCCAGTTGGGGAAACACTTTTTGTGGATGCCATGCAGTCCGATGTTCGTAGGTCATCAGTTTAACTTGCAAGTCACAAGGGTTGGACCTAGTATCGTGACTGCCAAAATGCTGAAGGCTAGAAAGGACATTCAGTTGGCGCAAGTTCTTTGTGGTTATACCTTGTGCACTACAATTGTGCAGGAAGACTTGGACAATGGTTACAGGTCAGTTGCTGAATTTCGCCTCTCTTCAGTAGAATCTTGTGTGAAGTTGTCGAATGTCAAGGCTATAGTTGCAAGATGATTACACCTTCGCGGTTTACGGTGACAGTTGTTATGTCTAAACTGGAGTAAGGGTTAAAGTAAGGAGATTCAGTATATAGATAAAGGTAAATTTAGGACAATCATCCTAAGACTTTGGGAACCAGAGGTTAAGACCGAGGAATTTGGAGATCACTTAATGACATTGTATGGACTCGAGTGGAGAATAATTTGAAGTGTTGTCGCAGAAGTGACGTTGTGGCGGTAATTCTCAAATGAGAAGTAATTCAAGGAGCTGAGTGAATCAGTAACGTTTGTTGAATAAGGGTGAACACAACAGAGTTTGAACAACAGGAGTGGATTGCTAGGGTTCTGAAATTCGGGAGATTCAGTGCAGAGCAGTGAAGGCCTAGGACCCTGGAAGGATCTTTTCCCAGGTGTGTCAAGAAGAGGTATCTGGATAGACGTGTTGCTTGAGAGTCAAGGTTCTAACCGTGCATAGTGGGACGCAGGTGTTTTGGCAGATTATGTTTCTTCGTATGGAATGACCCTCAGACAGAGTAGTGAGGTTATCTGAAGAGAAATATAAGGAACATTCATCCCTTCGTTAGTAGAAGATGGGAGAAGCTTGTTATCATGGTGATTGGAAGGAATTCGAGGACGAATTCTATTTAAGGGGGGGAGAATGTAATACCCGGTATTATAATTGTCCAATTACCAATTCTAAATTAAATTGATATGAGTAATGGACAAGTATGATACACATTTTACTAATAGGTTCATCATATAGAATCATGCTAATTAGTAAAAATAGGGGCAATATGGTACTTTCACCCTTAAATAGAGTTAGGATGTGTTTGGGTTACTTATTCCATTCCTTCTAAAAACCAGAATTTTGGAGAATAGAGAGTAGAGGAAGAAAACGTGAAAGAAGAGGAAGAGAGGAGAAGAGTCCCAAAACCTAGTCCAAGCTTCATCTTTGCATGCAACCAATTCTGTCCAACATCTTGCTCTTTCCATCATCAACATCTTGCTTCAGCATCTTCATCATCATCCTCTGATTCCTTCTCTGAGGTGAGTCCTTAGTTAGAAACCTTGGGGTTTGCATGTTGGGAATACTTTGGGGTTTAGGGATTGTGAGATAATTGATAAACATATGATGCTTAATATGTTAACTTTTGTGTTAATCCTTGCATGTTGGTGGTTCTGATTATATTAATATGTTAGAAATTCGTTAGAACTATATGTAGGATGCAGGGGATTCATTATAGAGCATTTGGGACTGTTATAGAACCCTTAAAATGCAGAAAAATGATTCTGGTACAGTGTAACCGGTTACGGGTGTTGGTGTAACCGGTTACGCTGCTGAAAATGTAATTTTGGGCTATTTTTCGTGCTCGTAACCGGTTACGGATTTGGCGTAACCCGTTACGCTGGGTTAAAAGGGAAAAATCAGCAAACTTTGGAAATTCGTAACTTTCGGCTCGGGTATCGGAATTGCGCAAACTTGATATCGTTGGAAAGCTAGCGACGTGTACTTTCTAATAAGATTGGTCCCCAAACCAGAATGCTTGATTTAATTATATTTTAACCCCACTTAGTGTGTCTTGTCGAGTGAAATTGAATCTTGTTATTTTCCCCCGAGAACAGTTTCGTTCCGTAAAGGGAACCGGATGTCTCCTTAGTCATGTGAGACTTGTTTAATTTGTATTTAAACATGCTATTGTCATATATGAACATGGATGTGGTAATTTTAATATGTGAATTATGCATGATTAGAATGAATTAATCTCATTGCACTTAATTGCTACATTATGTTGAAATGTGAATGCCATATTGTGATGAGACATGAATATATTGTTGATGCCCGTTGTTTCGGTTAAACAATTGGGATTGTGTGCTTGTGTGATTGGCGATTGATGCGTGTGTATGCTTGAATCGAAGCGGGCCGGGGGCTAGGTTGCGTTATGTCCCGAGCTTTGTGATCAATGGGACAGCCCCGATCATGTGATCTTGGGCTCACACCTGAGCTACCGTTGCAGTGTGCTTGTGAGGGTCTTGAGGCATTTTCCCACTTGGCGTTAACACACTTGCGTGCTCGGTATGGTGGCGTTATGCGGCTAAGTAGGCCTACGCATAACAGGTAAACCATCTCTAGTGATGCCATGTAGGCTACACCACTAGGCTTTCGCCCGATGGACCCATGTGTCAAGATGGCGTATTGTACTCGGCGTTAACACATGTGCGTGAGGATGGTTAATGGGACAATGACGCCAATTAGGCTAAGGTCATATCGCGGCCATTTAGGCCTGTGCGAACCCGTTTAATCATCTTGCGGTGTGCTTGTACAAGTCTTTTGACAAATAGGCATGGGCGTGATTCATCGAGGGTGTGTTTTATAACCTAGTCGAGGCATTAACGCGCTTCTGGATTCCCCGTACATGGGTATGGGTTTTGGCATACGTGTTTGTATACTTGTGATATGATGAGTCCTATGGTGGACGATTCCTTGTTTTCTCCGTACTTGTACCGGATGTGAGGATAAACCCCGGATCAATGGCGGATTCGGTTTGTTGATGCATGTACCCTGTAGAACCGAGTGGACCCATAGGATAGGAGGACTCACTGAGATTTAGTAATCTCACCCCAATCAACTTATATTTTTTTCAGGTGCAGTTTAGTAGTGTTTGGTCAGTAGCAGGTTTGGACTGAAGACTTGGAAGTGATGACGGCTCGGAGACCTCGTCTGATCTCATCTTTCCGCTGTGCAGATCCATTGAAGATACATGTTTGTAATTCTTAATAGGATTTCTTGTTGTATTTTATATGGATCTTTCTATAACTATGGCTTTTGTATGTACTCAATATCAATTTTAACGTTTCATGCATAATATACTAGTCAGTTATGTATGGGGTGTTACAGAACTCCACCCTTACCTTATTCACGGAAGCAACTCAATGGGTCTCCAACTGTATCTTCAATTTGACACCATGGATGAAATCTCTAAGCTTGTTATTCTCCTCCAAAAGTTGCCTCTTTCTCTTCTATTCTTGTTTTCCCCCAAATAAGAACACTCCTCTTCCCAATCTCTAAAACCCTATTTAATATTCCAATTGGGCTTAACATGTAACAACTCTTCTTTATTATTTTCCAGAAATCAATTTAGGCCCAATAAAATAAATAACTCCAATTAACCAATTATATCACTTTTATTAATATTCCAACAATATAATAAATTCCGACTTGTAAATAATATTATTCTTAATATTATTCTTCGACCGTCCGACTAAAATCCGACTTTTAACTTAATAAATTCAATTACGCTTCTTAAAATAACACCGACAATCCAAATTCGACCAATATATCATATTTTCGGTCTAATCTTAATTACTCAGAAAATTCCCAAAACTTCAAATATTATTCCAATAATATTTCTAATACTGAAAATATCAAAACTCTTGATTAAATATCGATCCGCTATCCCGAATTAATACCGACTAAATCGTCTCAAAATACAAAAACTTCACTAAACACTCCGAACGTCTAGATTAAGCGAATAATCGAATTTCCGGGCGTTACATATAGCACACGAAAATTTTCTAAAATACCAATGTATGAAAGTTTAACGAACTTCTTGACTATTATGTCGTATAGCACACGAAAATCTTCCAAAATACAAAAAATTTCAAGTTTAACAAACTTCGTGACTTTTATGTAGTATATTGCACATGGAAATCTTCCAAAATACCAATGTATGCAAGTTTAACAAACTTTGTAAATTTTATCCAAAATATTAAAATTTGCAAGTTTAACGAACTTCATGACTTTTATGTAGTAGCACACGAAAATCTTCCAAAAGACCAAATTTAGCCGATTAAATAAATTTCGTGACTTTTATGTTGTATTTAGTACACGAAAATCTTCCAAAATACTTAATTTTACAAGTTTAACAAACTTCGTGACTTTTATGTAGTGTAGAAACCAAAATTCATCCAGAATACAAATGTATGCAAGTTTAACGAACATCGTGACTTTTATGTACTATAGCAAGCGAAAATCTTCCAAAATATTAAAATTTGCACGTTTAACGAACTTCGTTAGTTTTATGTAGGATAGCACACGAAAATCTTCCAAAATACCAATGTATGCAAGTTTAATGAACTTTGGGACTTTAAATTAGTATAGCACACGAAAATCTTCCAAAATACCAAAATTTTCCTATTATTCGAATTTCTTAACTTTTATGAGGTATAGCAGACAAAAATCTTCCAAAAGACTAAATTTTGCAAGTCTAACAAATTTCGTGACTTTTATGGAGTATAGCACACATAAATCTTCCAAAATATTGAAATTTACTAGTTTATCAAACCTCGTAACTTTTATGTAGTATAGCATACGAAAATCTTCCAAAATACCAATGTATACAAGTGTAACGAACTTCGTGACTTTTATGTATCATAGCACATGAAAATCGTCCAAAATATTAAAATTTTCAAGTTTAACTAACGTCGTGACTTTTATGTAGTATAGCACGCAAAAATATTCAAAATTACTTAAATTTTCAAGTTTCACAAACTTCGTGACTTTTATGTAGTGTAGCACACGAAAATCTTACAAAAGACTAAATTTTGCCAGTTTCACAAACTTCGTGACTTTTACGTAGTAAAAAGCACACAAAAATCTTCCAAAATACCAATGTATGCAAATTTAACAAACTTTAGGACTTTCATGTCGTATAGCACTTGAAAATCTTTTATGTAGTATAGCAGACGAAAATCTTCCAAAAGACTAAATTTTGCAAGTTTAACAAATTTCGTGACTTTTATGAAGTATAGTACCCAAATATCTTTCAAAATATTAAAATTTGCAAGTTTATCAAACTTAGTGACTTTTATCTAGTAAAGCACACGAAAATCCTCCAAAATACCAAAGTATGCAAGTTTAACGAAACTTCATGACTTTATGTAGTATAGCACACAAAAAGCTTCCAAAATATTAAAATTTACAAGTTTAACGAACTTTGTGACTTTTATGTAGTATAGCACATGAAAATCCTCCAAAATACAAAAATTTCCAAGTTTAACAAACTTCGTGACTTTTATGTAGTATAGCACACGAAAATCTTCCAAAATACCAAAATTTGCAAGTTTAACACACTTCATGATTTTTATGTAGTATAGCACACAAAAATATTCCAAAAAACCAAATTTTGAAAATTTAACAAACTACGTGACTTTTATGTAATGTAGTACACGAAAATATTTCAATAGACCAAATTTTGCAAGTTTCACAAACTTCGGGACTTTAATGTAGTATATCACACAAAAATCTTCCAAAATACCAATGTATGCAAGTTTAACAAACTTCGTGACTTTTATGTAATATAGCACACGAAAATCTTCTAAAATACCAAAATTCGCAAGTTTAACAAACTTCGTGACTTTTATGTAGTGTAGCAACCAAAATTCTTCCGGAATACAAATGTATGCAAGTTTAACAAACATTGTAACTTTTATGTAATATAGAAACAAAAATCTTTCAAAATATTAAAATTTGCAAGTTTAACGAACTTTGTGAATTTTATGTAGTATAGCACACGAAAAATCTTCCAAAAGACCAAATTATGTAAGCTTAACAAATTTCGTGACTTTTATGTAGTATAGCACACGAAAAATCTCCCAAAATACCAATGTACATAAGTTTAACGAACTTCATGACTTTTAAGTAGTATAGCACACGACAATCGTCCAAAATACAAAAATTTGCAAGTTTAAAGAACTTTGTGTCTTTTATAAAGTATAGCACACGAAAATCTTCCAAAGTACCAAAATTTGTAAGTTTAACAAACTTCCTGACTTTTATGTAGTATATAGCACACAAAAATCTTCCAAAGTACCAAAATTTGTAAGTTTAACAAACTTCCTGACTTTTATGTAGTATATAGCACACAAAAATCTTCAAAAAAACTTAGTTTTGCAAGTTTAACAAACTTCATGACTTTTATGTAGTATATAGTACACGAAAATCTTCCAAAATATTATTATTTGCAACTTTAACTAACTTCGTGACTTTTATGTAGTATATCACACGAAATTCTTCCAAAAGACCAAAATTTGAAAGTTTATAAAACTTCGTAACTTTTATGTATAGCACACGAAAATCTTCCCAAATACAAAAATTTGCAAGTTTAACAAACTTCGTGACTTTTATGTAGTATAGCATACAAAAGTCTTCCAAAAGACCAAAATTTTCAAGTTTAACAAACTCCGTTACTTTTATGTAGTATAGCACACAAAAATCTTCCAAAATACCAATGTCTACAATTCTAACGAATTTTGTGACTTTTATGCAGTATAGCACACGAAAATCTTCACAAATACCCAATTTTGCAAGTTTAACAAATTTCGTGAATTTTATGTAGGGTAGCTACCAAAATTCTTCCAGAATACAAATGTATGCAAGTTTAACGAACATCGTGATTTTATGTAGTATAGGAAGCGAAAATCTTCCAGAAGACCACAATTTCCAAGTTTAATAAACTTCGTGACTTTTATGTAGTGTAGCAAACGAAAATCTTCCCAAGTCAAAACTTTGCAAGTTTAACAAACTCCGTGACTTTTATATAGTATAGCACACAAAAATCATCCACAATACAAAATTTGCAAGTTTAACGAACTTCGTGACTTTTATGTAGTATAGCACACGAAAATCTTCCAAAAGGCCAAATTTTGCAAGCTTAAGAAAATTCGCGACTTTCATGTAGTATAGCTTACGAAAATATTTTAAAATACAAATGTACATTAGTTTAACGAACTTCATGACTTTTAAGAAGTATAGCACACGAAAATCGTCCAAAATACAAAAATTTGCAAGTTTAAAGAACTTTGTGTCTTTTATGAAATATAGCACACGAAAATCTTCCAAAGTACCAAAATTTGTAAGTTTAACAAACTTCCTGACTTTTATGTAGTATATAGCACACAAAAATCTTCCAAAAAACTTAGTTTTGCAAGTTTAACAAACTTCATGACTATTATGTAGTATATAGTACACGAAAATCTTCCAAAATATTATTATTTGCAACTTTAACTAACTTCGTGACTTTTATGTAGTATATCACACGAAATTCTTCCAAAAGACCAAAATTTGAAAGTTTATAAAACTTCGTAACTTTTATGTATAGCACACGAAAATCTTCCCAAATACAAAAATTTGCAAGTTTAACAAACTTCGTGACTTTTATGTAGTATAGCATACAAAAGTCTTCCAAAAGACCAAAATTTTCAAGTTTAACAAACTCCGTTACTTTTATGTAGTATAGTGTAAACTCGGTTTTTGCGAACTGACTCCTTTCTCTTTTTATTTTTTTTTTATTTTTTATTTTTTTTTATTTTTTGCAAGAGTCGCCACCGACTTTTATTTTATTCAAAAAGGAAAGGCATAAAAGAACAGGAAAGACCTTTTGACAGATTTTGGGTTCGGGGGGTTGGTTATACAAAGGGAAGGTTTTAAGCACCCTTTGTATCCATGGTTATCCATGGGCTCTTAGTTTTGCTTAGATCACTTTTGCTCTTGTTTGATTTTTAAAATAAGCTCGGCAAGACATTAAGCCTTGTGCCTACATACCTCCTCGGTGCAATGGAGAAGTCAGAGCTAATGTAGTTCCGCTTTTAAAAAACGTTTGAAAAAAAACATAAACACGTTTACCATCGTCGGAGCGAATACTCAGCCATTGATCTTGATCATGAGAACAAATAGATTCTTTGCATCACAAATGAAAGAAGGGCTCCAACTCGGATGAAAATCAATGAGTATGACACTATCTCTTTCACGTGGAAAATATTCCATTATATCAATCAATCTCAAAATCGTGGGGTATCTCAACTCACTACAACACTTAATCGTGTCTAAACTTTGAAAGAAAAGCCACTAAGGGCAAAAGGTATTTTATAAGAAAAGATTTTTAAAAGAGGTTTTACAAACATAAGAAGATTTTGGAAAAAGGGAGAAGATTTTGAAAATTTAAGAAGTGGGAGGAGATGAAGAGGCTATCCTAGTGCTTAAAATAAAAGTTTAAGGAGAGAATGATCTAACCAAAATAAGAAACCAACAGTTGGCCGACGCATTACCACTTGGGGATCCAGATGAACTTATTATCTTTAGCACCACTTTGCATTAAGCACATTAAAATTCTGATGAAAATCGGGCAGAGTAACGACTGTTTTCGGGTAAAATTCTTATCTCAATGCCTTGGAATTAACCATCAAGGACTTTCAAGGAAATACCTGCATACACAAACAGACAACAATCCAATGCCAGACAGACAGAACAACCATAGAGTAATAACAGAATAGGGGTCCAGAGGCACTAAGTCCATAAGTCCAAATCTCCAAAATGCTAGGGATAGTAACCAGTAGTCCAAGAGAGAACCTTAAGCGTTTTTTAGATTTTTGTTGTTTATTAGTGTTTTAGCATAAAAGTAAAGTATGGTCCAAGTGGACAAAAAGAAAATAACGGAAACATAAACAATGCGTCCAAATGGACAAAGAAAAAAATAGCGGAAGCATAAATAATATGTCCAAATGGACAAAGAAAAAATAGCGGAAACATAAATAATATGTCCAAATGGACAAAGAAAAAATAGCGGAAACATAAATAATATGTCCAAATGGACAAAGAAAAAATAGCGGAAACATAAATAATATGTCCAAATGGACAAAGAAAAAATAGCGGAAACATAAATAATATGTCCAAATGGACAAAGAAAAAATAGCGGAAACATAAATAATATGTCCAAATGGACAAAGAAAAAATAACAGAAACATAAATAATATGTCCAAATGGACAAAGAAAAAATAGCAGAAATATAAATAATATGTCCAAATGGACAAAGAAAAAATAGCAGAAACATAAATAATATGTCCAAATGGACAAAGAAAAAATAGCAGAAATATAAATAATATGTCCAAGTGGACAAAGAAAAAATGACAGAAACATAAATAATATGTCCAAATGGACAAAGAAAAAAAAAATGACAGAAACATAAATAATATGAATGATAAAATAAAGTATAAAGCAAGAAATATAAAGAACAATATAATAAAATGCGGAATTTAAAGTTAATTGTTAGATGTTAAAGATAACCATCTTGAAACTTGTCAAGTATGTTATCAAAGTTAGTAATAAAGATTGATGGTGAGTGAAGGATGTTCTCGGATTTAAATTCAATGGAACTTTATCAGAAGCTTGATAAAATCATAGCGACTACACGATAAAATTCCATAAGTCTAAAATCAACCGCATACAATTCTCTTCCATGTTTGATCTTTTTTTATCCCAATTCAAGACAAAGAAAAAGATAAGAAATAATATCAAATAATAAATAAAAATAAATACAAAACAAATTAAGCTTAATATTTTTTTGTGATTTTCTTGGAATTGATTTTTAGTTAATTAACAAACTAATTAAACAAATAATTATACAAATAATTAAACTTAACAAAAAATATTCTTTTTTATGTCAAAAATTAGATTATAAAAATATAAACCTAAATCTAAAAGGAAAATATTTTTGGAGTTTTTTTGATTTGGTTAAAAATAATTAAAAAGCAATATTTACATAATTACTAATTAATTAAGCAATATAAATTAATTATGAAAAGAAATAAAATATTTTTATGTTAAAAATTAAATAAACATTTTATCAACTTAAAACTAAAATTAAAACATTTTTTTTTGAGAAATTGAAAATATGCATAAAAATGGAGTTTTTAATTCATGAACTCATAACACTACTACATATTAAAAATTACATTGTACTTACTCTATGATGTTCCAAGAGTGGAAAAGAGTGATTGAAATTGATTGAAAGTGGCTATTTGAATGAGCCTTGATTTTTACAAGTTTATTGAAACTTTTGGAAAATATAAAACTTATGCTATGGCTTTGGTGTTTGTTGTTGTGCTCCCCTCTTGTTTTTCTCCTTTTTTCCCCTTCTTGAATGAAGAAAATGAAGCTTTATTTATAGGCAAAGAGTTTGATCTAGGAGGCCAAGCAAGTGGAAAAAATAATGATTGATTTTGTGGAAAAAGAATGGAATATTCTTTTATGCTAAGATAAAAAACTTAACCATGGTTTAATCACTCAATTATTATTCTTTCCAATCTTGCAATCTTATCTTTGATGCTTTGAATATATCATTGCTTGTATCACATGAAGCTTCCTTGCATTATCCTTGAATTATCATTGAATTATCTCACTTTAATTAAACTTTAAATGAATAAAATTTAATTAAAATGAAATAAAAATGTTATGGATCATGGATGGGTCGTGGATTCCCCTTAGACATATGGGAATCAAGATTGAATCACAAAAGAATTGGCTTTTTTGAAAAAAGAATCAAATTTTGGTCATTACTTGTTTCATGCATTTTTCCAAAAAAGGCCAACTTCATCAAGGCATATCTCCCTCAATTTTGATCCTATGAAAGTGTTCTTTAACTTTTTGGAAAGCCCAAGATGTCCTCTACAAGCCACTTTGAAAGCGTTTTTGCATTTGGAGAAGTTATTTTGATGATATGGGCTTTGACAAAAAACTGCTTTTTGTTGACTTTCAAAATGACCCGTAATGTTTTGGCTTATATCTCTTAGGCGGAAGCATTTCTTGACCTTGGTCCCAACATCAAAGTTGTAGAGAATTAAATTTCCTTGAGAATGAGCTTTGGTTGGAATTTTTCTGATAAATTATGAGAGAGTTATGGTCGGTCAAAGTTCAGTTGACTTTTAGGTAAAAAACCCTAATTTTGCAATTTTGAGTTTTGTTGATTTCTGAACTTTTCTTGATGAATTATGATCAATCCTCGATCAAATAGTGAATATTGCTTCAAATGATTGATGTTGACCAAAAATCTTGATTTTTGACTGTAGTTGACTTTTTCTCGATGAACTGCAGTTTTGCGATCTTTCAATGAATCAAGGTCTTCTCCTCAATTGAATGACATGAATGGACTATAATGTTGATTTGAAGGCCTTTGAATCATATTTTGAGTCTTGGAATCATCTCATGATTAAAAGTCAATCCTCTGGTGAAATTAGGTCAAAACCCTAATTTGGCGCTTTTGGCGATCTTGAGAGTTGTCTGCCTTAAACTGAGCCATCCTTGGACTTGAATATTGATTGAAGGAACCTTTGAATCTTGAGAGAATTTTGAACCTCTTGTGGGCCTCAAAACCCTTAATTCTTCAGCTTTCTCTTGATCATTCTCCTGTCTTTTTAACACACAAGCAACAAACTTTTTTTCTTTTTATTTTTTTGTTAGTAAATAAAAATATGCATGATGATAAATGATAATGATAAATGATAATGATAATGATCATAATACTTTAGAAAATGATGGGATCTCAGAGGTCAAAAATTGGGGTGCAACAGATGCCCCTATTTAAGTTTCTTCTATCCGGAGATGTGAAGATTGTAAATCTTCGTTTTAACGTGATGGAAGAGACTTAAATATATAAAAAAACACAATTTTTGAACCTGAGATGCAATGTAATGCTTATGATTATGAATTCACATGATTTCTACGAGATGGAAACAGGACACCAATGGGGAGAAGTAAACAGACTCCGCTAGGGAAAAGGTATACGTCATCTAGGAATAGAATCAGACTTCACACAAGAAAGAAACAGTTGACAAAAGCTTTCAAGATAAAACATGATTGAACTTTGAGAAGAGAATATCTGAGGCATACATGAATGTGGCTACATAAAATGAATATCAAGGTAAAACATGATTGGACAACATCAAATGACAATCAAGGTAAAACATGATTGGGCAACATCGAATGACAATCAAGGTAAAACATGATTGGGTAATCATCAACGGACAATCAAGGTAAAACATGATTAGATAATCGTCACAGATCCATCAAGGTAAAACATGATTGGATGTCATTAAGGGATAATCAAGGTAAAACATGATTGGATAACATCAAATGACAATCAAGGTAAAACATGATTGAAAAATACCAAATGACAATCAAGGTAAAACATGATTAGAGAATACCAAGTGACAATCAAGGTAAAACATGATTAGAGAACACCAAGGTCAATCAAGGTAAAACATGATTTGAACTTTAAGAAGAAAATATCAAAAGTGTTTTAAGATAAACCATGAATGAAGCAGCATCAAACGACAATCAAGATAAAACATGATTGAACTCAGAGATATTCAAGAGTGACTTTGAATGAGGTAATAACACTTTACTGGGAATTGGGACATCCATAGAAGCTTTGAATAAAAGGTGACAAAGTTCTGAAAAATTGTCAGAACAAACAAGACATATCATGAAGAATATCAGATAGATACAGACAAAACGATTCAAAAGGATAAATTTGTTTTGGTAGGTGCCAATAAGTTGGACTTTGATCTCAAGGTAAGATGTTGACAACAACAGGACCTTGGAAGAATGTTAATGAGCATGATTTTGTTTCTATGCATGATGTTAAAGTTTTCTATGCATGATGAATGCTCAATGCAATGTAGTTATTTATGACAACTGGGATTGACTCTTTTGTGAGGCAAGATTGGAGCTTTGATTCCTTAACACGGGAACTCTGAAAACTCTGCTTGGAAAGAAGATGCTTGAACAAACTTCTTGTCACATTGATAACTGTATCAAACAAATGATCCTTTGAGAAGTACTGATAAATTGTGCTTGGGGATTGCTGAAGAAGATTGCCCCAGTATAAGTCTTGCAGAGGATATTCTGATCAACAAATCTTGATTTAAACATCTGAACAACAGGATCTTGAAGTAATGTGCCCCTAACAGGATCACTGATCAAGTTTCTCTACTGTTTGAACTTCCTAGAAGATGAGTGCTTACTTGCAAATAAAATGTTTATTCAAGAATGGTAATTTTAATGCAATGCTCAAAACATATTTTTGAAATCAAAGTCACTTTGTAAAGAAAATGGAATCACTTGTCAAAACACAAAGGTTAAGACAACCAAAGTAAAAGATAAAGAAAAGATATGGTATCAACATAAATGATTGGTAAATCTCTTGGGAGTCAGCTTACGCAACCTTGTTGTAGTATGCTTTCAAAATAAACCTTGCTTCAATTAGGACTTTTGAAGGTTGTAACGTGGTCAGGTTCACGGTTTAAAAAATAAAAGGTATAAGGCTCAAATTTTTTGTAACCCACCCCATCTTCGTGATGATCTTCATTCCTAAACCCAGTTAATTCAAAATATGCATTCAGGTTCTAAGAGACTTCTGGAATTTTACCTGTTGTAATGATGAAAGTTCACAAGCCAAGAAAACTTAGAGATGGCCGTCACTTTTTCCTTTTGATAGTCACAACATTTTGTGGTTCAAGAGTTTATTGACTTATCTCTTTTTTTCTTTTTGATATCTCTAACTTTTGCTTGAGCTGTTTATTTTGAACTCACAGTCAGCGGGATGCCTTAATTTTTGCCTAAGTCATTTTTTGATTTTGACTTAGCAGGCTTTTCTTTGATTTTCTTTTTTTGATACTTTTTTCCTGAAAGATAGTGACTACCTGCTTAATGATTATAATGACCCATCATTGGCTTTTGCTCGGCGTCTCCAACATTTCTTTGATGTATGCGGAGGAAAGCTTATGATTAAAACACTTGTTGAAAGGTGTATTGAATGATTCTCTTAAAATAGAATGCACAAACAAATTAACTGGGAACTACCCTGCCCCGGGTTAAAATATGGGTTATTTCGTACAGAAAGAAACACCAACTTCTAGGCTCAAAGGGGTTGACGAGGGATTAACTTCCTTATTTCTCCAGTGTTTGGGAATTGAAACAATGCCTGTACATCGTCAGCAAAGTTTTATTTGAAAGCATACAGTTCAACAACCTGGGTATTTCGTTGTCATCATCCTCCCTCCAATCTTTGCATAAAACACAAGTTTGATAGAGAAAGCAAAATAGAATTTTTTTTTTTAATTTTTTTTTTGTAAAAGAAGCATAAACATAGACATAGTAGATGAAAATGAATTCAAACATACGATGCTCATTTCATTAAAATCACCATTCTGGAATGAAAAAAGTTTAAAAGCCATCAATACAACTGAGGAAATGCAAACAGTAGGGAAACATCTTTCTAAATCATGGCCTGCTGCCCCTTGATGGAAATGACAATGAAGATCAGACCTAAAACCTTATGGAAGAGGATTTCGAGGAGGAAGAATCAACTTGATGGTAGATAGATAACTTTAAAGATGGAGACAGACAAGGATAAGTTTCATGGATAACCTGAATGTATGTATGCAAATGATGCAATTGTTGTTTATATTTTTTTTTTTTTTGAGTTTCAAAGAACTTAAGATATTAATTTGCAAACATTCAAGCATTGGATTAAAGCATTAATCAAGTTATCATCAAAATCAATCATCCATTTTGGTGGATTAGAGTTTTCACCCCATCAACACCCAAGATCCATTGAGTTTGATGAAACTTACGATGTTTACAAAAAAGACCTCTAAGTTCATTGAAAATCAAAGGAAAAGACTTTTATGAATGTATGAATGCATGAATGCCACATATACAGAAATGGTAACACAAACATGGTGCACATAAGATAGGTTCAAAAGTTCAACGTCACGAGCATGAGGTCAAAGAACCAAACATGGGATAGTACTAGGGGTTAATCACCTGCACAACATGTTCTACTGATACGTCAGAGTCTACATTCTTCTTTTGGATATTACCGGCTTGCACAACTGAACTTGTGAGCCAATAATATTCTCAAGAAAAACTCGTCTGAGTGTGGCTCTCCGCATGACAACTAATCCAAGTCTTCACCTGAATAGTTTCCGCGCCACAACCTAATAAGGCCAGGATGGGTTGGGGTTCTACGACCAACTCAGCTTCTACAGTTCAATGAAAGCAATAATGTCTTCGCAACTGAACTTGCTAAACATATACCACCAACAAGGAACCTCCACTGAGCGGAAGGATTCTCATGCCAGCTTTTTAAGGACTGAACTCCTTGTATGCCATACATGACTATACCCTCCACCTAATTCTTATGTGTACTTAATCCGGGTTAGGATTTGTCCATAATGTATCTCTTGTAACAGAACCACACATATATCCAGAATAGCAGAAAATAACAAAATAAACAAGTATAAGCAAATATTAAAGTGAACAAAAACTCTAAGGTAACCCCTCTTTTAAAAAGATTTTTCAAGTCCCCAGCAGAGTCGCCAGTTCTGTAAACTCGGTTTTTTGAGGCGAACTGACTCCTTGCTCTTTTCTTTTTTTTTTATATTTTTTTTTATTTTATTTTTTGCAAGAGTCGCCACCGACTTTTATTTTATTCAAAAAGGAAAGGCATAAAAGAACAGGAAAGACCTTTTGACAGATTTTGGGTTCGGGGGGTTGGTTATACAAAGGGAAGGTTTTAAGCACCCTTTGTATCCATGGTTATCCATGGGCTCTTAGTTTTGCTTAGATCACTTTTGCTCTTGTTTGATTTTTAAAATAAGCTCGGCAAGACATTAAGCCTTGTGCCTACATACCTCCTCGGTGCAATGGAGAAGTCAGAGCTAATGTAGTTCCGCTTTTAAAAAACGTTTGAAAAAAAACATAAACACGTTTACCATCGTCGGAGCGAATACTCAGCCATTGATCTTGATCATGAGAACAAATAGATTCTTTGCATCACAAATGAAAGAAGGGCTCCAACTCGGATGAAAATCAACGAGTATGACACTATCTCTTTCACGTGGAAAATATTCCATTATATCAATCAATCTCAAAATCGTGGGGTATCTCAACTCACTACAACACTTAATCGTGTCTAAACTTTGAAAGAAAAGCCACTAAGGGCAAAAGGTATTTTATAAGAAAAGATTTTTAAAAGAGGTTTTACAAACATAAGAAGATTTTGGAAAAAGGGAGAAGATTTTGAAAATTTAAGAAGTGGGAGGAGATGAAGAGGCTATCCTAGTGCTTAAAATAAAAGTTTAAGGAGAGAATGATCTAACCAAAATAAGAAACCAACAGTTGGCCGACGCATTACCACTTGGGGATCCAGATGAACTTATTATCTTTAGCACCACTTTGCATTAAGCACATTAAAATTCTGATGAAAATCGGGCAGAGTAACGGCTGTTTTCGGGTAAAATTCTTATCTCAATGCCTTGGAATTAACCATCAAGGACTTTCAAGGAAATACCTGCATACACAAACAGACAACAATCCAATGCCAGACAGACAGAACAACCATAGAGTAATAACAGAATAGGGGTCCAGAGGCACTAAGTCCATAAGTCCAAATCTCCAAAATGCTAGGGATAGTAACCAGTAGTCCAAGAGAGAACCTTAAGCGTTTTTTAGATTTTTGTTGTTTATTAGTGTTTTAGCATAAAAGTAAAGTATGGTCCACGTGGACAAAAAGAAAATAACGGAAACATAAACAATGCGTCCAAATGGACAAAGAAAAAAATAGCGGAAGCATAAATAATATGTCCAAATGGACAAAGAAAAAATAGCGGAAACATAAATAATATGTCCAAATGGACAAAGAAAAAATAGCGGAAACATAAATAATATGTCCAAATGGACAAAGAAAAAATAGCGGAAACATAAATAATATGTCCAAATGGACAAAGAAAAAATAGCGGAAACATAAATAATATGTCCAAATGGACAAAGAAAAAATAGCGGAAACATAAATAATATGTCCAAATGGACAAAGAAAAAATAACAGAAACATAAATAATATGTCCAAATGGACAAAGAAAAAATAGCAGAAATATAAATAATATGTCCAAATGGACAAAGAAAAAATAGCAGAAACATAAATAATATGTCCAAATGGACAAAGAAAAAATAGCAGAAATATAAATAATATGTCCAAGTGGACAAAGAAAAAATGACAGAAACATAAATAATATGTCCAAATGGACAAAGAAAAAAAAAATGACAGAAACATAAATAATATGAATGATAAAATAAAGTATAAAGCAAGAAATATAAAGAACAATATAATAAAATGCGGAATTTAAAGTTAATTGTTAGATGTTAAAGATAACCATCTTGAAACTTGTCAAGTATGTTATCAAAGTTAGTAATAAAGATTGATGGTGAGTGAAGGATGTTCTCGGATTTAAATTCAATGGAACTTTATCAGAAGCTTGATAAAATCATAGCGACTACACGATAAAATTCCATAAGTCTAAAATCAACCGCATACAATTCTCTTCCATGTTTGATCTTTTTTTATCCCAATTCAAGACAAAGAAAAAGATAAGAAATAATATCAAATAATAAATAAAAATAAATACAAAACAAATTAAGCTTAATATTTTTTTGTGATTTTCTTGGAATTGATTTTTAGTTAATTAACAAACTAATTAAACAAATAATTATACAAATAATTAAACTTAACAAAAAATATTCTTTTTTATGTCAAAAATTAGATTATAAAAATATAAACCTAAATCTAAAAGGAAAATATTTTTGGAGTTTTTTTGATTTGGTTAAAAATAATTAAAAAGCAATATTTACATAATTACTAATTAATTAAGCAATATAAATTAATTATGAAAAGAAATAAAATATTTTTATGTTAAAAATTAAATAAACATTTTATCAACTTAAAACTAAAATTAAAACATTTTTTTTTGAGAAATTGAAAATATGCATAAATATGGAGTTTTTAATTCATGAACTCCTAACACTACTACATATTAAAAATTACATTGTACTTACTCTATGATGTTCCAAGAGTGGAAAAGAGTGATTGAAATTGATTGAAAGTGGCTATTTGAATGAGCCTTGATTTTTACAAGTTTATTGAAACTTTTGGAAAATATAAAACTTATGCTATGGCTTTGGTGTTTGTTGTTGTGCTCCCCTCTTGTTTTTCTCCTTTTTTCCCCTTCTTGAATGAAGAAAATGAAGCTTTATTTATAGGCAAAGAGTTTGATCTAGGAGGCCAAGCAAGTGGAAAAAATAATGATTGATTTTGTGGAAAAAGAATGGAATATTCTTTTATGCTAAGATAAAAAACTTAACCATGGTTTAATCACTCAATTATTATTCTTTCCAATCTTGCAATCTTATCTTTGATGCTTTGAATATATCATTGCTTGTATCACATGAAGCTTCCTTGCATTATCCTTGAATTATCATTGAATTATCTCACTTTAATTAAACTTTAAATGAATAAAATTTAATTAAAATGAAATAAAAATGTTATGGATCATGGATGGGTCGTGGATTCCCCTTAGACATATGGGAATCAAGATTGAATCACAAAAGAATTGGCTTTTTTGAAAAAAGAATCAAATTTTGGTCATTACTTGTTTCATGCATTTTTCCAAAAAAGGCCAACTTCATCAAGGCATATCTCCCTCAATTTTGATCCTATGAAAGTGTTCTTTAACTTTTTGGAAAGCCCAAGATGTCCTCTACAAGCCACTTTGGAAGCGTTTTTGCATTTGGAGAAGTTATTTTGATGATATGGGCTTTGACAAAAAACTGCTTTTTGTTGACTTTCAAAATGACCCGTAATGTTTTGGCTTATATCTCTTAGGCGGAAGCATTTCTTGACCTTGGTCCCAACATCAAAGTTGTAGAGAATTAAATTTCCTTGAGAATGAGCTTTGGTTGGAATTTTTCTGATAAATTATGAGAGAGTTATGGTCGGTCAAAGTTCAGTTGACTTTTAGGTAAAAAACCCTAATTTTGCAATTTTGAGTTTTGTTGATTTCTGAACTTTTCTTGATGAATTATGATCAATCCTCGATCAAATAGTGAATATTGCTTCAAATGATTGATGTTGACCAAAAATCTTGATTTTTGACTGTAGTTGACTTTTTCTCGATGAACTGCAGTTTTGCGATCTTTCAATGAATCAAGGTCTTCTCCTCAATTGAATGACATGAATGGACTATAATGTTGATTTGAAGGCCTTTGAATCATATTTTGAGTCTTGGAATCATCTCATGATTAAAAGTCAATCCTCTGGTGAAATTAGGTCAAAACCCTAATTTGGCGCTTTTGGCGATCTTGAGAGTTGTCTGCCTTAAACTGAGCCATCCTTGGACTTGAATATTGATTGAAGGAACCTTTGAATCTTGAGAGAATTTTGAACCTCTTGTGGGCCTCAAAACCCTTAATTCTTCAGCTTTCTCTTGATCATTCTCCTGTCTTTTTAACACACAAGCAACAAACTTTTTTTCTTTTTATTTTTTTGTTAGTAAATAAAAATATGCATGATGATAAATGATAATGATAAATGATAATGATAATGATCATAATACTTTAGAAAATGATGGGATCTCAGAGGTCAAAAATTGGGGTGCAACATATAGCACACAAAAATCTTCCAAAATACCAATGTCTACAATTCTAACGAATTTTGTGACTTTTATGCAGTATAGCACACGAAAATCTTCACAAATACCCAATTTTGCAAGTTTAACAAATTTCGTGAATTTTATGTAGGGTAGCTACAAAAATTCTTCCAGAATACAAATGTATGCAAGTTTAACGAACATCGTGATTTTATGTAGTATAGCAAGCGAAAATCTTCCAGAAGACCACAATTTCCAAGTTTAATAAACTTCGTGACTTTTATGTAGTGTAGCAAACGAAAATCTTCCCAAGTCAAAACTTTGCAAGTTTAACAAACTCCGTGACTTTTATATAGTAGTGCACACAAAAATCATCCACAATACAAAATTTGCAAGTCTAACGAACTTCGTGACTTTTATGTAGTATAGCACACGAAAATCTTCCAAAAGGCCAAATTTTGCAAGCTTAAGAAAATTCGCGACTTTCATGTAGTATAGCTTACGAAAATATTTTAAAATACAAATGTACATTAGTTTAACGAACTTCATGACTTTTAAGAAGTATAGCACACGAAAATCGTCCAAAATACAAAAATTTGCAAGTTTAAAGAACTTTGTGTCTTTTATGAAATATAGCACACGAAAATCTTCCAAAGTACCAAAATTTGTAAGTTTAACAAACTTCCTGACTTTTATGTAGTATATAGCACGCAAAAATCTTCCAAAAAACTTAGTTTTGCAAGTTTAACAAATTTCATGACTTTTATGTAGTATATAGTACACGAAAATCTTCCAAAATATTATTATTTGCAACTTTAACTAACTTCGTGACTTTTATGTAGTATATCACACGAAATTCTTCCAAAAGACCAAAATTTGAAAGTTTATAAAACTTCGTAACTTTTATGTATAGCACACGAAAATCTTCCCAAATACAAAAATTTGCAAGTTTAACAAACTTCGTGACTTTTATGTAGTATAGCATACAAAAGTCTTCCAAAAGACCAAAATTTTCAAGTTTAACAAACTCCATTACTTTTATGTAGTATAGCACACAAAAATCTTCCAAAATACCAATGGCTACAATTCTAACGAATTTTGTGACTTTTATGCAGTATAGCACACGAAAATCTTCACAAATACCCAATTTTGCAAGTTTAACAAACTTCGTGACTTTTATGTAGTGTAGCAACCAAAATTCTTCCGGAATACAAATGTATGCAAGTTTAACAAACATTGTAACTTTTATGTAATATAGAAACAAAAATCTTTCAAAATATTAAAATTTGCAAGTTTAACGAACTTTGTGAATTTTATGTAGTATAGCACACGAAAAATCTTCCAAAAGACCAAATTATGTAAGCTTAACAAATTTCGTGACTTTTATGTAGTATAGCACACGAAAAATCTCCCAAAATACCAATGTACATAAGTTTAACGAACTTCATGACTTTTAAGTAGTATAGCACACGAAAATCGTCCAAAATACAAAAATTTGCATGTTTAAAGAACTTTGTGTCTTTTATGAAGTATAGCACACGAAAATCTTCCAAAGTACCAAAATTTGTAAGTTTAACAAACTTCCTGACTTTTATGTAGTATATAGCACACAAAAATCTTCAAAAAAACTTAGTTTTGCAAGTTTAACAAACTTCATGACTTTTATGTAGTATATAGTACACGAAAATCTTCCAAAATATTATTATTTGCAACTTTAACTAACTTCGTGACTTTTATGTAGTATATCACACGAAATTCTTCCAAAAGACCAAAATTTGAAAGTTTATAAAACTTCGTAACTTTTATGTATAGCACACGAAAATCTTCTCAAATACAAAAATTTGCAAGTTTAACAAACTTCGTGACTTTTATGTAGTATAGCATACAAAAGTCTTCCAAAAGACCAAAATTTTCAAGTTTAACAAACTCCGTTACTTTTATGTAGTATAGCACACAAAAATCTTCCAAAATACCAATGTCTACAATTCTAACGAATTTTGTGACTTTTATGCAGTATAGCACACGAAAATCTTCACAAATACCCAATTTTGCAAGTTTAACAAATTTCGTGAATTTTATGTAGGGTAGCTACCAAAATTCTTCCAGAATACAAATGTATGCAAGTTTAACGAACATCGTGATTTTATGTAGTATAGCAAGCGAAAATCTTCCAGAAGACCACAATTTCCAAGTTTAATAAACTTCGTGACTTTTATGTAGTGTAGCAAACGAAAATCTTCCCAAGTCAAAACTTTGCAAGTTTAACAAACTCCGTGACTTTTATATAGTATAGCACACAAAAATCATCCACAATACAAAATTTGCAAGTTTAACGAACTTCGTGACTTTTATGTAGTATAGCACACGAAAATCTTCCAAAAGGCCAAATTTTGCAAGCTTAAGAAAATTCGCGACTTTCATGTAGTATAGCTTACGAAAATATTTTAAAATACAAATGTACATTAGTTTAACGAACTTCATGACTTTTAAGAAGTATAGCACACGAAAATCGTCCAAAATACAAAAATTTGCAAGTTTAAAGAACTTTGTGTCTTTTATGAAATATAGCACACGAAAATCTTCCAAAGTACCAAAATTTGTAAGTTTAACAAACTTCCTTACTTTTATGTAGTATATAGCACACAAAAATCTTCCAAAAAACTTAGTTTTGCAAGTTTAACAAACTTCATGACTATTATGTAGTATATAGTACACGAAAATCTTCCAAAATATTATTATTTGCAACTTTAACTAACTTCGTGACTTTTATGTAGTATATCACACGAAATTCTTCCAAAAGACCAAAATTTGAAAGTTTATAAAACTTCGTAACTTTTATGTATAGCACACGAAAATCTTCCCAAATACAAAAATTTGCAAGTTTAACAAACTTCGTGACTTTTATGTAGTATAGCATACAAAAGTCTTCCAAAAGACCAAAATTTTCAAGTTTAACAAACTCCGTTACTTTTATGTAGTATAGCACACAAAAATCTTCCAAAATACCAATGTCTACAATTCTAACGAATTTTGTGACTTTTATGCAGTATAGCACACGAAAATCTTCACAAATACCCAATTTTGCAAGTTTAACAAATTTCGTGAATTTTATGTAGGGTAGCTACAAAAATTCTTCCAGAATACAAATGTATGCAAGTTTAACGAACATCGTGATTTTATGTAGTATAGCAAGCGAAAATCTTCCAGAAGACCACAATTTCCAAGTTTAATAAACTTCGTGACTTTTATGTAGTGTAGCAAACGAAAATCTTCCCAAGTCAAAACTTTGCAAGTTTAACAAACTCCGTGACTTTTATATAGTAGTGCACACAAAAATCATCCACAATACAAAATTTGCAAGTCTAACGAACTTCGTGACTTTTATGTAGTATAGCACACGAAAATCTTCCAAAAGGCCAAATTTTGCAAGCTTAAGAAAATTCGCGACTTTCATGTAGTATAGCTTACGAAAATATTTTAAAATACAAATGTACATTAGTTTAACGAACTTCATGACTTTTAAGAAGTATAGCACACGAAAATCGTCCAAAATACAAAAATTTGCAAGTTTAAAGAACTTTGTGTCTTTTATGAAATATAGCACACGAAAATCTTCCAAAGTACCAAAATTTGTAAGTTTAACAAACTTCCTGACTTTTATGTAGTATATAGCACGCAAAAATCTTCCAAAAAACTTAGTTTTGCAAGTTTAACAAATTTCATGACTTTTATGTAGTATATAGTACACGAAAATCTTCCAAAATATTATTATTTGCAACTTTAACTAACTTCGTGACTTTTATGTAGTATATCACACGAAATTCTTCCAAAAGACCAAAATTTGAAAGTTTATAAAACTTCGTAACTTTTATGTATAGCACACGAAAATCTTCCCAAATACAAAAATTTGCAAGTTTAACAAACTTCGTGACTTTTATGTAGTATAGCATACAAAAGTCTTCCAAAAGACCAAAATTTTCAAGTTTAACAAACTCCGTTACTTTTATGTAGTATAGCACACAAAAATCTTCCAAAATACCAATGTCTACAATTCTAACGAATTTTGTGACTTTTATGCAGTATAGCACACGAAAATCTTCACAAATACCCAATTTTGCAAGTTTAACAAATTTCGTGAATTTTATGTAGGGTAGCTACCAAAATTCTTCCAGAATACAAATGTATGCAAGTTTAACGAACATCGTGATTTTATGTAGTATAGCAAGCGAAAATCTTCCAGAAGACCACAATTTCCAAGTTTAATAAACTTCGTGACTTTTATGTAGTGTAGCAAACGAAAATCTTCCCAAGTCAAAACTTTGCAAGTTTAACAAACTCCGTGACTTTTATATAGTAGAGCACACAAAAATCATCCACAATACAAAATTTGCAAGTTTAACGAACTTCGTGACTTTTATGTAGTATAGCACACGAAAATCTTCCAAAAGGCCAAATTATGCAAGCTTAAGAAAATTCGCGACTTTCATGTAGTATAGCTTACGAAAATATTTTAAAATACAAATGTACATTAGTTTAACGAACTTCATGACTTTTAAGAAGTATAGCACACGAAAATCGTCCAAAATACAAAAATTTGCAAGTTTAAAGAACTTTGTGTCTTTTATGAAATATAGCACACGAAAATCTTCCAAAGTACCAAAATTTGTAAGTTTAACAAACTTCCTGACTTTTATGTAGTATATAGCACACAAAAATCTTCCAAAAAACTTAGTTTTGCAAGTTTAACAAACTTCATGACTTTTATGTAGTATATAGTACACGAAAATCTTCCAAAATATTATTATTTGCAACTTTAACTAACTTCGTGACTTTTATGTAGTATATCACACGAAATTCTTCCAAAAGACCAAAATTTGAAAGTTTATAAAACTTCGTAACTTTTATGTATAGCACACGAAAATCTTCCCAAATACAAAAATTTGCAAGTTTAACAAACTTCGTGACTTTTATGTAGTATAGCATACAAAAGTCTTCCAAAAGACCAAAATTTTCAAGTTTAACAAACTCCGTTACTTTTATGTAGTATAGCACACAAAAATCTTCCAAAATACCAATGTCTACAATTCTAACGAATTTTGTGACTTTTATGCAGTATAGCACACGAAAATCTTCACAAATACCCAATTTTGCAAGTTTAACAAATTTCGTGAATTTTATGTAGGGTAGCTACCAAAATTCTTCCAGAATACAAATGTATGCAAGTTTAACGAACATCGTGATTTTATGTAGTATAGCAAGCGAAAATCTTCCAGAAGACCAAAATTTTCAAGTTTAACAAACTTCGTGACTTTTACGTAGTATAGAGGACACGAAAATCTTCCAAAATACCAATGTAAGCAAGTTTAACGAACTTTGGGACATTAAAGTAGTATAGCACACGAAAATCTTCCAAGATACCAAAATTTGCCTGTCATACGAACTTTTAAGAGGTATAGAACACGTAAATCTTCCAATAGATTAAATTTTGCAAGTATAACAAATTTCGTGACTTTTATGGAGTTTAGCACACAAAAATCTTCCAAAATATTAAAATTTGCAAGTTTATCAAACTTCGTGACTTCTATGTAGTATAGCTCACGAAAATCTTCCAAAATACCAAAGTATGCAAGTTTAACGAAACTTCATGACTTTATGTAGTATAGGACACAAAAATCTTCCAAAATATTAAAATTTGCAAGTTTAACGAACTTCGTGACTTTTATGTAGTATAGCACATGAAAATCTTCCAAAATACCAAAATTTCCAAGTTTAATAAACTTCGTGACTTTTATGTAGTGTAGCAAACGAAAATCTTCCCAAGTCAAAATTTTGCAAGTTTAACAAACTCCGTGACTTTTATATAGTATAGCACACAAAAATCATCCAAAATACAAAATTTGCAAGTTTAACAAACTTCGTGATTTTTATGTAGTATAGCTCACAAAAATCTTCCAAAAGACCAAATTTTGAAAATTTAACAAACTTCGTGACTTTTATGTAGTGTATCACACGAAAATCTTCCAAAATACCTATGTATGCAAGTTTAACAAACTTCGTGACTTTTACGTAATATAGCACACGAAAATCTTCCAAAATACCAAAATTCGCAAGTTTAACAAACTTCGTGACTTTTATGTAGTGTAGCAACCAAAATTCTTCCGGAATACAAATTTATGCAAGTTTAACGAACATCGTGACTTTTATGTAATATAGAAACAAAAATCTTCCAAAATATTAAAATTTTGAAGTTTAACGAACTTCGTGACTTTTATGTAGTATAGCACACGAAAAATCTTCCAAAAGACCAAATTATGTAAGCTTAACAAACTTCGTGACTTTTATGTAGTATAGCATACGAAAATCTTCCAAAATACCAATGTACATAAGTTTAACGAACTTCATGACTTTTAAGTAGTATAGCACACGAAAATCTTCCAAAATACAAAAATTTGCAAGTTTAAAGAACTTCGTGTCTTTTATGAAGTATAGCACACGAAAATCTTCCAAAGTACCAAAATTTGTAAGTTTAACAAACTTCCTGACTTTTATGTAGTATATAGCACACAAAAATCTTCCAAAAAACTTAGTTTTGCAAGTTTAACAAACTTCATGACTTTTATGTAGTATATAGTACACGAAAATCTTCCAAAATATTATTATTTGCAACTTTAACTAACTTCGTGACTTTTATGTAGTATATCACACGAAATTCTTCCAAAAGACCAAAATTTGAAAGTTTATAAAACTTCGTAACTTTTATGTATAGCACACGAAAATCTTCCCAAATACAAAAATTTGCAAGTTTAACAAACTTCGTGACTTTTATGTAGTATAGCATACAAAAGTCTTCCAAAAGACCAAAATTTTCAAGTTTAACAAACTCCGTTACTTTTATGTAGTATAACACACAAAAATCTTCCAAAATACCAATGTCTACAATTCTAACGAATTTTGTGACTTTTATGCAGTATAGCACACGAAAATCTTCACAAATACCCAATTTTGCAAGTTTAACAAATTTCGTGAATTTTATGTAGGGTAGCTACCAAAATTCTTCCAGAATACAAATGTATGCAAGTTTAACGAACATCGTGATTTTATGTAGTATAGCAAGCGAAAATCTTCCAGAAGACCAAATTTTTCAAGTTTAACAAACTTCGTGACTTTTACGTAGTATAGAGGACACGAAAATCTTCCAAAATACCAATGTAAGCAAGTTTAACGAACTTTGGGACATTAAAGTAGTATAGCACACGAAAATCTTCCAAGATACCAAAATTTGCCTGTCATACGAACTTTTAAGAGGTATAGAACACGTAAATCTTCCAATAGATTAAATTTTGCAAGTATAACAAATTTCGTGACTTTTATGGAGTTTAGCACACAAAAATCTTCCAAAATATTAAAATTTGCAAGTTTATCAAACTTCGTGACTTCTATGTAGTATAGCTCACGAAAATCTTCCAAAATACCAAAGTATGCAAGTTTAACGAAACTTCATGACTTTATGTAGTATAGGACACAAAAATCTTCCAAAATATTAAAATTTGCAAGTTTAACGAACTTCGTGACTTTTATGTAGTATAGCACATGAAAATCTTCCAAAATACCACAATTTCCAAGTTTAGTAAACTTCGTGACTTTTATGTAGTGTAGCAAACGAAAATCTTCCCAAGTCAAAACTTTGCAAGTTTAACAAACTCCGTGACTCTTATATAGTATAGCACACAAAAATCATCCAAAATACAAAATTTGCAAGTTTAACAAACTTTGTGATTTTTATGTAGTATAGCTCACAAAAATCTTCCAAAAGACCAAATTTTGAAAATTTAACAAACTTCGTGACTTTTATGTAGTGTATCACACGAAAATCTTCCAAAATACCTATGTATGCAAGTTTAACAAACTTCGTGACTTTTACGTTATATAGCACACGAAAATCTTCCAAAATACCAAAATTCGCAAGTTTAACAAACTTCGTGACTTTTATGTAGTGTAGCAACCAAAATTCTTCCGGAATACAAATTTATGCAAGTTTAACGAACATCGTGACTTTTATGTAATATAGAAACAAAAATCTTCCAAAATATTAAAATTTTGAAGTTTAATGAACTTCGAGACTTTTATGTAGTATAGCACACGAAAAATCTTCCAAAAGACCAAATTATGTGAGCTTAACAAACTTCGTGACTTTTATGTAGTATAGCATACGAAAATCTTCCAAAATACCAATGTACATAAGTTTAACGAACTTCATGACTTTTAAGTAGTATAGCACACGACAATCTTCCAAAATACAAAAATTTGCAAGTTTAAAGAACTTCGTGTCTTTTATGAAGTATAGCACACGAAAATCTTCCAAAGTACCAAAATTTGTAAGTTTAACAAACTTCCTGACTTTTATGTAGTATATAGCACACAAAAATCTTCCAAAAAACTTAGTTTTGCAAGTTTAACAAACTTCATGACTTTTATGTAGTATATAGTACACGAAAATCTTCCAAAATATTTATTTTTGCAACTTTAACTAACTTTGTGACTTTTATGTAGTATATCACACGAAATTCTTCCAAAAGACCAAAATTTGAAAGTTTATAAAACTTCGTAACTTTTATGTATAGCACACGAAAATCTTCCCAAATAGAAAAATTTGCAAGTTTAACAAACTTCGTGACTTTTATGTAGTATAGCATACAAAAATCTTCCAAAAGACCAAAATTTTCAAGTTTAACAAACTCCGTTACTTTTATGTAGTATAGCACACAAAAATCTTCCAAAATACCAATGTCTACAATTCTAACGAATTTTGTGACTTTTATGCAGTATAGCACACGAAAATCTTCACAAATACCAAATTTTGCAAGTTTAACAAATTTCGTGAATTTTATGTAGGGTAGCTACCAAAATTCTTCCAGAATACAAATGTATGCAAGTTTAACGAACATCGTGATTTTATGTAGTATAGCAAGCGAAAATCTTCCAGAAGACCAAAATTTTCAAGTTTAACAAACTTCGTGACTTTTACGTAGTATAGAGGACACGAAAATCTTCCAAAATACCAATGTAAGCAAGTTTAACGAACTTTGGGACATTAAAGTAGTATAGCACACGAAAATCTTCCAAGATACCAAAATTTGCCTGTCATACGAACTTTTAAGAGGTATAGAACACGTAAATCTTCCAATAGATTAAATTTTGCAAGTATAACAAATTTCGTGACTTTTATGGAGTTTAGCACACAAAAATCTTCCAAAATATTAAAATTTGCAAGTTTATCAAACTTCGTGACTTCTATGTAGTATAGCTCACGAAAATCTTCCAAAATACCAAAGTATGCAAGTTTAACGAAACTTCATGACTTTATGTAGTATAGGACACAAAAATCTTCCAAAATATTAAAATTTGCAAGTTTAACGAACTTCGTGACTTTTATGTAGTATAGCACATGAAAATCTTCCAAAATACCACAATTTCCAAGTTTAGTAAACTTCGTGACTTTTATGTAGTGTAGCAAACGAAAATCTTCCCAAGTCAAAACTTTGCAAGTTTAACAAACTCCGTGACTCTTATATAGTATAGCACACAAAAATCATCCAAAATACAAAATTTGCAAGTTTAACAAACTTTGTGATTTTTATGTAGTATAGCTCACAAAAATCTTCCAAAAGACCAAATTTTGAAAATTTAACAAACTTCGTGACTTTTATGTAGTGTATCACACGAAAATCTTCCAAAATACCTATGTATGCAAGTTTAACAAACTTCGTGACTTTTACGTTATATAGCACACGAAAATCTTCCAAAATACCAAAATTCGCAAGTTTAACAAACTTCGTGACTTTTATGTAGTGTAGCAACCAAAATTCTTCCGGAATACAAATTTATGCAAGTTTAACGAACATCGTGACTTTTATGTAATATAGAAACAAAAATCTTCCAAAATATTAAAATTTTGAAGTTTAATGAACTTCGAGACTTTTATGTAGTATAGCACACGAAAAATCTTCCAAAAGACCAAATTATGTGAGCTTAACAAACTTCGTGACTTTTATGTAGTATAGCATACGAAAATCTTCCAAAATACCAATGTACATAAGTTTAACGAACTTCATGACTTTTAAGTAGTATAGCACACGACAATCTTCCAAAATACAAAAATTTGCAAGTTTAAAGAACTTCGTGTCTTTTATGAAGTATAGCACACGAAAATCTTCCAAAGTACCAAAATTTGTAAGTTTAACAAACTTCCTGACTTTTATGTAGTATATAGCACACAAAAATCTTCCAAAAAACTTAGTTTTGCAAGTTTAACAAACTTCATGACTTTTATGTAGTATATAGTACACGAAAATCTTCCAAAATATTTATTTTTGCAACTTTAACTAACTTTGTGACTTTTATGTAGTATATCACACGAAATTCTTCCAAAAGACCAAAATTTGAAAGTTTATAAAACTTCGTAACTTTTATGTATAGCACACGAAAATCTTCCCAAATAGAAAAATTTGCAAGTTTAACAAACTTCGTGACTTTTATGTGGTATAGCATACAAAAATCTTCCAAAAGACCAAAATTTTCAAGTTTAACAAACTCCGTTACTTTTATGTAGTATAACACACAAAAATCTTCCAAAATACCAATGTCTACAATTCTAACGAATTTTGTGACTTTTATGCAGTATAGCACACGAAAATCTTCACAAATACCAAATTTTGCAAGTTTAACAAATTTCGTGAATTTTATGTAGGGTAGCTACCAAAATTCTTCCAGAATACAAATGTATGCAAGTTTAACGAACATCGTGATTTTATGTAGTATAGCAAGCGAAAATCTTCCAGAAGACCAAAATTTTCAAGTTTAACAAACTTCGTGACTTTTACGTAGTATAGAGGACACGAAAATCTTCCAAAATACCAATGTAAGCAAGTTTAACGAACTTTGGGACATTAAAGTAGTATAGCACACGAAAATCTTCCAAGATACCAAAATTTGCCTGTCATACGAACTTTTAAGAGGTATAGAACACGTAAATCTTCCAATAGATTAAATTTTGCAAGTATAACAAATTTCGTGACTTTTATGGAGTTTAGCACACAAAAATCTTCCAAAATATTAAAATTTGCAAGTTTATCAAACTTCGTGACTTCTATGTAGTATAGCTCACGAAAATCTTCCAAAATACCAAAGTATGCAAGTTTAACGAAACTTCATGACTTTATGTAGTATAGGACACAAAAATCTTCCAAAATATTAAAATTTGCAAGTTTAACGAACTTCGTGACTTTTATGTAGTATAGCACATGAAAATCTTCCAAAATACCACAATTTCCAAGTTTAGTTAACTTCGTGACTTTTATGTAGTGTAGCAAACGAAAATCTTCCCAAGTCAAAACTTTGCAAGTTTAACAAACTCCGTGACTCTTATATAGTATAGCACACAAAAATCATCCAAAATACAAAATTTGCAAGTTTAACAAACTTTGTGATTTTTATGTAGTATAGCTCACAAAAATCTTCCAAAAGACCAAATTTTGAAAATTTAACAAACTTCGTGACTTTTATGTAGTGTATCACACGAAAATCTTCCAAAATACCTATGTATGCAAGTTTAACAAACTTCGTGACTTTTACGTTATATAGCACACGAAAATCTTCCAAAATACCAAAATTCGCAAGTTTAACAAACTTCGTGACTTTTATGTAGTGTAGCAACCAAAATTCTTCCGGAATACAAATTTATGCAAGTTTAACGAACATCGTGACTTTTATGTAATATAGAAACAAAAATCTTCCAAAATATTAAAATTTTGAAGTTTAATGAACTTCGAGACTTTTATGTAGTATAGCACACGAAAAATCTTCCAAAAGACCAAATTATGTGAGCTTAACAAACTTCGTGACTTTTATGTAGTATAGCATACGAAAATCTTCCAAAATACCAATGTACATAAGTTTAACGAACTTCATGACTTTTAAGTAGTATAGCACACGACAATCTTCCAAAATACAAAAATTTGCAAGTTTAAAGAACTTCGTGTCTTTTATGAAGTATAGCACACGAAAATCTTCCAAAGTACCAAAATTTGTAAGTTTAACAAACTTCCTGACTTTTATGTAGTATATAGCACACAAAAATCTTCCAAAAAACTTAGTTTTGCAAGTTTAACAAACTTCATGACTTTTATGTAGTATATAGTACACGAAAATCTTCCAAAATATTTATTTTTGCAACTTTAACTAACTTTGTGACTTTTATGTAGTATATCACACGAAATTCTTCCAAAAGACCAAAATTTGAAAGTTTATAAAACTTCGTAACTTTTATGTATAGCACACGAAAATCTTCCCAAATAGAAAAATTTGCAAGTTTAACAAACTTCGTGACTTTTATGTGGTATAGCATACAAAAATCTTCCAAAAGACCAAAATTTTCAAGTTTAACAAACTCCGTTACTTTTATGTAGTATAACACACAAAAATCTTCCAAAATACCAATGTCTACAATTCTAACGAATTTTGTGACTTTTATGCAGTATAGCACACGAAAATCTTCACAAATACCAAATTTTGCAAGTTTAACAAATTTCGTGAATTTTATGTAGGGTAGCTACCAAAATTCTTCCAGAATACAAATGTATGCAAGTTTAACGAACATCGTGATTTTATGTAGTATAGCAAGCGAAAATCTTCCAGAAGACCAAAATTTTCAAGTTTAACAAACTTCGTGACTTTTACGTAGTATAGAGGACACGAAAATCTTCCAAAATACCAATGTAAGCAAGTTTAACGAACTTTGGGACATTAAAGTAGTATAGCACACGAAAATCTTCCAAGATACCAAAATTTGCCTGTCATACGAACTTTTAAGAGGTATAGAACACGTAAATCTTCCAATAGATTAAATTTTGCAAGTATAACAAATTTCGTGACTTTTATGGAGTTTAGCACACAAAAATCTTCCAAAATATTAAAATTTGCAAGTTTATCAAACTTCGTGACTTCTATGTAGTATAGCTCACGAAAATCTTCCAAAATACCAAAGTATGCAAGTTTAACGAAACTTCATGACTTTATGTAGTATAGGACACAAAAATCTTCCAAAATATTAAAATTTGCAAGTTTAACGAACTTCGTGACTTTTATGTAGTATAGCACATGAAAATCTTCCAAAATACCACAATTTCCAAGTTTAGTTAACTTCGTGACTTTTATGTAGTGTAGCAAACGAAAATCTTCCCAAGTCAAAACTTTGCAAGTTTAACAAACTCCGTGACTCTTATATAGTATAGCACACAAAAATCATCCAAAATACAAAATTTGCAAGTTTAACAAACTTTGTGATTTTTATGTAGTATAGCTCACAAAAATCTTCTAAAAGACCAAATTTTGAAAATTTAACAAACTTCGTGACTTTTATGTAGTGTATCACACGAAAATCTTCCAAAATACCTATGTATGCAAGTTTAACAAACTTCGTGACTTTTACGTTATATAGCACACGAAAATCTTCCAAAATACCAAAATTCGCAAGTTTAACAAACTTCGTGACTTTTATGTAGTGTAGCAACCAAAATTCTTCCGGAATACAAATTTATGCAAGTTTAACGAACATCGTGACTTTTATGTAATATAGAAACAAAAATCTTCCAAAATATTAAAATTTTGAAGTTTAATGAACTTCGAGACTTTTATGTAGTATAGCACACGAAAAATCTTCCAAAAGACCAAATTATGTGAGCTTAACAAACTTATAGCACACGAAAAATCTTCCAAAAGACCAAATTATGTGAGCTTAACAAACTTGTGACTTTTATGTAGTATAGCATACGAAAATCTTCCAAAATACCAATGTACATAAGTTTAACGAACTTCATGACTTTTAAGTAGTATAGCACACGACAATCTTCCAAAATACAAAAATTTGCAAGTTTAAAGAACTTCGTGTCTTTTATGAAGTATAGCACACGAAAATCTTCCAAAGTACCAAAATTTGTAAGTTTAACAAACTTCCTGACTTTTATGTAGTATATAGCACACAAAAATCTTCCAAAAAACTTAGTTTTGCAAGTTTAACAAACTTCATGACTTTTATGTAGTATATAGTACACGAAAATCTTCCAAAATATTTATTTTTGCAACTTTAACTAACTTTGTGACTTTTATGTAGTATATCACACGAAATTCTTCCAAAAGACCAAAATTTGAAAGTTTATAAAACTTCGTAACTTTTATGTATAGCACACGAAAATCTTCCCAAATAGAAAAATTTGCAAGTTTAACAAACTTCGTGACTTTTATGTGGTATAGCATACAAAAATCTTCCAAAAGACCAAAATTTTCAAGTTTAACAAACTCCGTTACTTTTATGTAGTATAACACACAAAAATCTTCCAAAATACCAATGTCTACAATTCTAACGAATTTTGTGACTTTTATGCAGTATAGCACACGAAAATCTTCACAAATACCAAATTTTGCAAGTTTAACAAATTTCGTGAATTTTATGTAGGGTAGCTACCAAAATTCTTCCAGAATACAAATGTATGCAAGTTTAACGAACATCGTGATTTTATGTAGTATAGCAAGCGAAAATCTTCCAGAAGACCAAAATTTTCAAGTTTAACAAACTTCGTGACTTTTACGTAGTATAGAGGACACGAAAATCTTCCAAAATACCAATGTAAGCAAGTTTAACGAACTTTGGGACATTAAAGTAGTATAGCACACGAAAATCTTCCAAGATACCAAAATTTGCCTGTCATACGAACTTTTAAGAGGTATAGAACACGTAAATCTTCCAATAGATTAAATTTTGCAAGTATAACAAATTTCGTGACTTTTATGGAGTTTAGCACACAAAAATCTTCCAAAATATTAAAATTTGCAAGTTTATCAAACTTCGTGACTTCTATGTAGTATAGCTCACGAAAATCTTCCAAAATACCAAAGTATGCAAGTTTAACGAAACTTCATGACTTTATGTAGTATAGGACACAAAAATCTTCCAAAATATTAAAATTTGCAAGTTTAACGAACTTCGTGACTTTTATGTAGTATAGCACATGAAAATCTTCCAAAATACCACAATTTCCAAGTTTAGTTAACTTCGTGACTTTTATGTAGTGTAGCAAACGAAAATCTTCCCAAGTCAAAACTTTGCAAGTTTAACAAACTCCGTGACTCTTATATAGTATAGCACACAAAAATCATCCAAAATACAAAATTTGCAAGTTTAACAAACTTTGTGATTTTTATGTAGTATAGCTCACAAAAATCTTCCAAAAGACCAAATTTTGAAAATTTAACAAACTTCGTGACTTTTATGTAGTGTATCACACGAAAATCTTCCAAAATACCTATGTATGCAAGTTTAACAAACTTCGTGACTTTTACGTTATATAGCACACGAAAATCTTCCAAAATACCAAAATTCGCAAGTTTAACAAACTTCGTGACTTTTATGTAGTGTAGCAACCAAAATTCTTCCGGAATACAAATTTATGCAAGTTTAACGAACATCGTGACTTTTATGTAATATAGAAACAAAAATCTTCCAAAATATTAAAATTTTGAAGTTTAATGAACTTCGAGACTTTTATGTAGTATAGCACACGAAAAATCTTCCAAAAGACCAAATTATGTGAGCTTAACAAACTTCGTGACTTTTATGTAGTATAGCATACGAAAATCTTCCAAAATACCAATGTACATAAGTTTAACGAACTTCATGACTTTTAAGTAGTATAGCACACGACAATCTTCCAAAATACAAAAATTTGCAAGTTTAAAGAACTTCGTGTCTTTTATGAAGTATAGCACACGAAAATCTTCCAAAGTACCAAAATTTGTAAGTTTAACAAACTTCCTGACTTTTATGTAGTATATAGCACACAAAAATCTTCCAAAAAACTTAGTTTTGCAAGTTTAACAAACTTCATGACTTTTATGTAGTATATAGTACACGAAAATCTTCCAAAATATTTATTTTTGCAACTTTAACTAACTTCGTGACTTTTATGTAGTATATCACACGAAATTCTTCCAAAAGACCAAAATTTGAAAGTTTATAAAACTTCGTAACTTTTATGTATAGCACACGAAAATCTTCCCAAATAGAAAAATTTGCAAGTTTAACAAACTTCGTGACTTTTATGTGGTATAGCATACAAAAATCTTCCAAAAGACCAAAATTTTCAAGTTTAACAAACTCCGTTACTTTTATGTAGTATAGCACACAAAAATCTTCCAAAATACCAATGTCTACAATTCTAACGAATTTTGTGACTTTTATGCAGTATAGCACACGAAAATCTTCACAAATACCAAATTTTGCAAGTTTAACAAATTTCGTGAATTTTATGTAGGGTAGCTACCAAAATTCTTCCAGAATACAAATGTATGCAAGTTTAACGAACATCGTGATTTTATGTAGTATAGCAAGCGAAAATCTTCCAGAAGACCAAATTTTGCAAGTTTAACAAACTTCGTGACTTTTACGTAGTATAGAGGACACGAAAATCTTCCAAAATACCAATGTAAGCAAGTTTAACGAACTTTGGGACATTAAAGTAGTATAGCACACGAAAATCTTCCAAGATACCAAAATTTGCCTGTCATACGAACTTTTAAGAGGTATAGAACACGAAAATCTTCCAATAGATTAAATTTTGCAAGTATAACAAATTTCGTGACTTTTATGGAGTTTAGCACACAAAAATCTTCCAAAATATTAAAATTTGCAAGTTTATCAAACTTCGTGACTTCTATGTAGTATAGCTCACGAAAATCTTCCAAAATACCAAAGTATGCAAGTTTAACGAAACTTCATGACTTTATGTAGTATAGGACACAAAAATCTTCCAAAATATTAAAATTTGCAAGTTTAACGAACTTCGTGACTTTTATGTAGTATAGCACATGAAAATCTTCCAAAATACCAAAATTTCCAAGTTTAATAAACTTCGTGACTTTTATGTAGTGTAGCAAACGAAAATCTTCCCAAGTCAAAATTTTGCAAGTTTAACAAACTCCGTGACTTTTATATAGTATAGCACACAAAAATCATCCAAAATACAAAATTTGCAAGTTTAACAAACTTCGTGATTTTTATGTAGTATAGCTCACAAAAATCTTCCAAAAGACCAAATTTTGAAAATTTAACAAACTTCGTGACTTTTATGTAGTGTATCACACGAAAATCTTCCAAAATACCTATGTATGCAAGTTTAACAAACTTCGTGACTTTTACGTAATATAGCACACGAAAATCTTCCAAAATACCAAAATTCGCAAGTTTAACAAACTTCGTGACTTTTATGTAGTGTAGCAACCAAAATTCTTCCGGAATACAAATTTATGCAAGTTTAACGAACATCGTGACTTTTATGTAATATAGAAACAAAAATCTTCCAAAATATTAAAATTTTGAAGTTTAACGAACTTCGTGACTTTTATGTAGTATAGCACACGAAAAATCTTCCAAAAGACCAAATTATGTAAGCTTAACAAACTTTGTGACTTTTATGTACTATAGCATACGAAAATCTTCCAAAATACCAATGTACATAAGTTTAACGAACTTCATGACTTTTAAGTAGTATAGCACACGAAAATCTTCCAAAATACAAAAATTTGCAAGTTTAAAGAACTTCGTGTCTTTTATGAAGTATAGCACACGAAAATCTTCCAAAGTACCAAAATTTGTAAGTTTAACAAACTTCCTGACTTTTATGTAGTATATAGCACACAAAAATCTTCCAAAAAACTTAGTTTTGCAAGTTTAACAAACTTCATGACTTTTATGTAGTATATAGTACACGAAAATCTTCCAAAATATTTATTATTTGCAACTTTAACTAACTTCGTGACTTTTATGTAGTATATCACACGAAATTCTTCCAAAAGACCAAAATTTGAAAGTTTATAAAACTTCGTAACTTTTATGTATAGCACACGAAAATCTTCCCAAATAGAAAAATTTGCAAGTTTAACAAACTTCGTGACTTTTATGTGGTATAGCATACAAAAATCTTCCAAAAGACCAAAATTTTCAAGTTTAACAAACTCCGTTACTTTTATGTAGTATAGCACACAAAAATCTTCCAAAATACCAATGTCTACAATTCTAACGAATTTTGTGACTTTTATGCAGTATAGCACACGAAAATCTTCACAAATACCAAATTTTGCAAGTTTAACAAATTTCGTGAATTTTATGTAGGG